>NW_028257464.1:0-123280 GCF_982258835.1 Parasteatoda tepidariorum
TAGTTAAACCATTGAAAGATGTCTTTGAATTTTTAAAGCATTTTAGAACGCTTATTCTTCATTTTAAGCTTCTCAGAACACTCTATTTCGCATAGGCATACATAGTAAAATTTAGGGTCACGCTGTGTACCCCCTAAATGACCTATAATTATTTCCTGTGGTAGGGTACACTATTACCCTGTAATATAATACGTGGTCCAATTAAAAATTATAGGTCAATATTAAGTTCCGATACCGTGCCGTTATTTAACATTGAAAAATGTCTTCGTATTTCCTTGTTTTAATGCACTATTTAAAATATTCATAGTGTACCCCCTAATTGACCTATAATTATTTCCTGTGATAGGGTACACTATACCCTGTAATACATTACCTGGTTCAATTTAAATATTATGGGTCAATATTAAGGTATGATATTGCGCCTTGCGTTAGTTAACCATTGAAAGATGTCTTTGAATTTTTAAAGCATTTTAGAACGCTTATTCTTCATTTTAAGCTTCTCAGAACACTTATTTCGCATAGGCATTTTTAAAGCATTTTAGAACGCTTATTTCCTCATTTTAAGCTTCTCAGAACACTTTATTTCGCATAGGCATACATAGTAAACTTTAGGGTCACGCTGTGTACCCCCTAATTGACCTATAATTATTTCCTGTGGTAGGGTACACTATACCCTGTAATACAATACCTGGTTCAATTTAAATATTATGGGTCAATATTAAGGTTTGATATTGCGCCTTGCGTTAGTTAACCATTGAAAGATGTCTTTGAATTTTTAAAGCATTTTAGAACGCTTATTTCTTCATTTTAAGCTTCTCAGAACACTCTATTTCGCATAGGCATACATAGTAAAATTTAGGGTCACGCTGTGTACCCCCTAAATGACCTATAATTATTTCCTGTGGTAGGGTACACTATTACCCTCTAATATAATACGTGGTCCAATTTAAAAATTATAGGTCAATATTAGAGTCCGATACCGTGCCGTTAGTTAACATAGAAAAATGTCTTTGAATTTTTAAAGCATTTTAGAACGCTTATTTCCTCATTTTAAGCTTCTCAGAACACTCTATTTCGCATAGGCATACATAGTAAATTTTAGGGTCACGCTGTGTACCACCTAATTGACCTATAATTATTTCCTGTGGTAAGGTACACTATTACCTTGTAATATAATACGTGGTACAATTTAAAAATTATAGGTCAATATTAAGGTCCGATACCGTGCCGTTAGTTAACATAGAAAAGTGTCTTCGTATTTCCTTGTTTTAATGCACTATTTAAAATATACATAGTGTACCCCTAATTGACCTATAATTATTTCCTGTGGTAGGGTACACTATTACCCTGTAATATAATACCTGGTCTAATTTAAATATTATGGGTCAATATTAAGGTCTGATATTGCGCCTTGCGCTAGTTAACCATTGAAAGATGACTTTGAATTTTTAAAGCATTTTAGAACGCTTATTTCTTCATTTTAAGCTTCTCAGAACACTCTATTTCGCATAAGCATACATAGTAAAAATTTTGGGTCACGCTGTGTACCCCCTAAATGACCTATAATTATTTCCTGTGGTAGGGTACACTATTACCCTGTAATATAATACGTGGTCCAATTTAAAAATTATAGGTCAATATTAAGGACCGATACCGTGCCGTTAGTTAACATTGAAAAATGTCTTTGAATTTTTAAAGCATTTTAGAACGCTTATTTCCTCATTTTAAGCTTCTCAGAACACTTTATTTCGCCTAGGCATACATAGTAAACTTTAGGGTCTCTCTGTGTACCCCCTAATTGACCTATAATTATTTCCTGTGATGGGTACACTATAACCCTGTAATATAATACGTGGTCCAATTTAAAAATTATAGGTCAATATTAAGGTCCGATACCGTGCCGTTAGTTAACATAGAAACGTGTCTTCGTATTTCCTTGTTTTAATGCACTATTTAAAATATACATAGTGTACCCCCTAATTGACCTATAATTATTTCCTGTGGTAGGGTACACTATTACTTGTAATATAATACCTGGTCCAATTTAAATATTATGGGTCAATATTAAGGTCTGATATTGCGCCTTGCGTTAGTTAACCATTGAAAGATGTCTTTGAATTTTTAAAAGCATTTTAGAACGCTTATTTCTTCATTTTAAGCTTCTCAGAACACTCTATTTCGCATAGGCATACATAGTAAATTTTAGGGTCACGCTGTGTACCACCTAATTGACCTATAATTATTTCCTGTGGTAAGGTACACTATTACCCTGTAATATAATACGTGGTACAATTTAAAAATTATAGGTCAATTTTAAGGTCCGATACCGTGCAGTTAGTTAACATAGAAAAGTGTCTTCGTATTTCCTTGTTTTAATGCACTATTTAAAATATACATAGTGTACCCCCTAATTGACCTATAATTAATTTCCTGTGGTAGGGTACACTATTACCCTGTAATATAATACCTGGTCCAATTTAAATATTATGAGTCAATATTAAGGTCTGATATTGCGCCTTGCGCTAGTTAACCATTGAAAGATGTCTTTGAATTTTTAAAGCATTTTAGAACGCTTATTTCTTTATTTTAAGCTTCTCAGAACACTCTATTTCGCATAAGCATACATAGTAAAATTTAGTTAGGGTCACGCTGTGTACCCCCTAAATGACCTATAATTATTTCCTGTGGTAGGGTACACTATTACCCTGTAATATAATACGTGTCCAATTTAAAAATTATAGGTCAATATTAAGGTCCGATACCGTGCCGTTAGTTAACATTGAAAAATGTCTTTGAATTTTTAAAGCATTTAGAACGCTTATTTCCTCATTTTAAGCTTCTCAGAACACTTTATTTCGCATATACATACATAGTAAACTTTAGGGTCTCTCTGTGTACCCCCTAATTGACCTATAATTATTTCCTGTGGTAGGGTACACTATAACCCTGTAATATAATACGTGGTCCAATTTAAAAATTATAGGTCAATATTAAGTTCCGATACCGTGACGTTAGTTAACATAGAAAAGTGTCTTCGTATTCCTTGTTTTAATGCACTATTTAAAATATACATAGTGTACCCCCTAATTGACCTATAATTATTTCCTGTGGTAGGGTACACTATTACCCTGTAATACAATACCTATTCCAATTTAAATATTATGGGTCAATATTAAGGTCTGATATTGCGCCTTGCGTTAGTTAACCATTGAAAGATGTCTTTGAATTTTTAAAGCATTTTAGAACGCTTATTTCTTCATTTTAAGCATCTCAGAACACTCTATTTCGCATAGGCATACATAGTAAAATTTAGGGTCACGCTGTGTACCCCTAAATGACCTATAATTATATCCTGTGGTAGGGTACACTATTACCCTGTAATATAATGCGTGGTCCAATTTAAAATTATAGGTCAATATTAAGGTCCGATACCGTGCCGTTAGTTAACATAGAAAAATGTCTTTGAATTTTTAAAGCATTTTAGAACGCTTATTTCCTCATTTTAAGCTTCTCAGAACACTTTATTTCGCATAGGCATACATAGTAAACTTTAGGGTCACGCTGTGTACCCCCTAATTGACCTATAATTATTTCCTGTGGTAGGGTACACTATTACCCTGTAATATAATAGGTGGTCCAATTATTTAAAAATTATAGTCAATATTAAGGTCCGATACCGTGCGTTAGTTAGCATAGAAAAATGTCTTTGAATTTTAAAGCATTTTAGAACGCTTATTTCCTCATTTTAAGCTTCTCAGAACACTTCATTTCGCATAGGCATACATAGAAAACTTTAGGGTCACTCTGGGTACCCCCTAATTGACCTATAATTATTTCCTGTGGTAGGGTACACTATAACCCTGTAATATAATACGTGGTCCAATTTAAAAATTATAGGTCATTATTAAGGTCCGATACCGTGCCGTTAGTTAACATAGAAAAGTGTCTTTGTATTTCCTTGTTTTAATGCACTATTTAAAATATACATAGTGTACCCCCTAATTGACCTATAATTATTTCCTGTGGTAGGGTACACTATTACCCTGTAATATAATACCTGGTCCAATTTAAATATTGTGGGTCAATATTAAGGTCTGATATTGCGCCTTGCGTTAGTTAACCATTGAAAGATGTCTTTGAATTTTTAAAGCATTTTAGAACGGCTTATTTCTTCATTTAAAGCTCTCAGAACACTCTATTTCGCATAGCATACATAGTAAATTTTAGGGTCACGCTGTGTACCACCTAATTGACCTATAAATATTTCCTGTGGTAAGGTACACTATTACCCTGTAATATAATACGTGGTACAATTTAAAAATTATAGGTCAATATTAAGGTCCGATACCGTGCCGTTAGTTAACATAGAAAAGTGTCTTCGTATTTCCTTGTTTTAATGCACTATTTAAAATATACATAGTGTACCCCCTAATTGACCTATAATTATTTCCTGTAGTAGGGTACATTATTACCCTGTAATATAATACCTATTCCAATTTAAATATTATGGGTCAATATTAAGGTCAGATATTGCGCCTTGCGTTAGTTAACCATTGAAAGATGTCTTTGAATTTTTAAAGCATTTTAGAACGCTTATTTCTTCATTTTAAGCATCTCAGAACACTCTATTTCGCATAGGCATACATAGTAAAATTTAGGGTCACGCTGTGTACCCCCTAAATGACCTATAATTATATCCTGTGGTAAGGTACACTATTACCCTGTAATATAATACGTGGTACAATTTAAAAATTATAGGTCAATTTTAAGGTCCGATACCGTGCAGTTAGTTAACATAGAAAAGTGTCTTCGTATTTCCTTGTTTTAATGCACTATTTAAAATATACATAGTGTACCCCCTAATTGACCTATAATTATTTCCTGTGGTAGGGTACACTATTACCCTGTAATATAATACCTGGTCCAATTTAAATATTATGAGTCAATATTAAGGTCTGATATTGCGCCTTGCGCTAGTTAACCATTGAAAGATGTCTTTGAATTTTTAAAGCATTTTAGAACGCTTATTTCTTTATTTTAAGCTTCTCAGAACACTCTATTTCGCATAAGCATACATAGTAAAATTTAGGGTCACGCTGTTGTACCCCCTAAATGACCTATAATTATTTCCTGTGGTAGGGTACACTATTACCCTGTAATATAATACGTGGTCCAATTTAAAAATTATAGGTCAATATTAAGGTCCGATACCGTGCCGTTAGTTAACATTGAAAAATGTCTTTGAATTTTTAAAGCATTTTAGAACGCTTATTTCCTCATTTTAAGCTTCTCAGAACACTTTATTTCGCATATACATACATAGTAAACTTTAGGGTCTCTCTGTGTACCCCCTAATTGACCTATAATTATTTCCTGTGGTAGGGTACACTATAACCCTGTAATATAATACGTGGTCCAATTTAAAAATTATAGGTCAATATTAAGTTCCGATACCGTGACGTTAGTTAACATAGAAAAGTGTCTTCGTATTTCCTTGTTTTAATGCACTATTTAAAATATACATAGTGTACCCCCTAATTGACCTATAATTATTTCCTGTGGTAGGGTACACTATTACCCTGTAATACAATACCTATTCCAATTTAAATATTATGGGTCAATATTAAGGTCTGATATTGCGCCTTGCGTTAGTTAACCATTGAAAGATGTCTTTGAATTTTTAAAGCATTTTAGAACGCTTATTTCTTCATTTTAAGCATCTCAGAACACTCTATTTCGCATAGGCATACATAGTAAAATTTAGGGTCACGCTGTGTACCCCCTAAATGACCTATAATTATATCCTGTGGTAGGGTACACTATTACCCTGTAATATAATGCGTGGTCCAATTTAAAAATTATAGGTCAATATTAAGGTCCGATACCGTGCCGTTAGTTAACATAGAAAAATGTCTTTGAATTTTTAAAGCATTTTAGAACGCTTATTTCCTCATTTTAAGCTTCTCAGAACACTTTATTTCGCATAGGCATACATAGTAAACTTTAGGGTCACGCTGTGTACCCCCTAATTGACCTATAATTATTTCCTGTGGTAGGGTACACTATTACCCTGTAATATAATAGGTGGTCCAATTTAAAAATTATAGGTCAATATTAAGGTCCGATACCGTGCCGTTAGTTAGCATAGAAAAATGTCTTTGAATTTTTAAAGCATTTTAGAACGCTTATTTCCTCATTTTAAGCTTCTCAGAACACTTCATTTCGCATAGGCATACATAGAAAACTTTAGGGTCACTCTGGGTACCCCCTAATTGACCTATAATTATTTCCTGTGGTAGGGTACACTATAACCCTGTAATATAATACGTGGTCCAATTTAAAAATTATAGGTCAATATTAAGGTCCGATACCGTGCCGTTAGTTAACATAGAAAAGTGTCTTTGTATTTCCTTGTTTTAATGCACTATTTAAAATATACATAGTGTACCCCCTAATTGACCTATAATTATTTCCTGTGGTAGGGTACACTATTACCCTGTAATATAATACCTGGTCCAATTTAAATATTGTGGGTCAATATTAAAGTCTGATATTGCGCCTTGCGTTAGTTAACCATTGAAAGATGTCTTTGAATTTTTAAAGCATTTTAGAACGCTTATTTCTTCATTTTAAGCTTCTCAGAACACTCTATTTCGCATAGGCATACATAGTAAATTTTAGGGTCACGCTGTGTACCACCTAATTGACCTATAAATATTTCCTGTGGTAAGGTACACTATTACCCTGTAATATAATACGTGGTACAATTTAAAAATTATAGGTCAATATTAAGGTCCGATACCGTGCCGTTAGTTAACATAGAAAAGTGTCTTCGTATTTCCTTGTTTTAATGCACTATTTAAAATATACATAGTGTACCCCCTAATTGACCTATAATTATTTCCTGTAGTAGGGTACATTATTACCCTGTAATATAATACCTATTCCAATTTAAATATTATGGGTCAATATTAAGGTCAGATATTGCGCCTTGCGTTAGTTAACCATTGAAAGATGTCTTTGAATTTTTAAAGCATTTTAGAACGCTTATTTCTTCATTTTAAGCATCTCAGAACACTCTATTTCGCATAGGCATACATAGTAAAATTTAGGGTCACGCTGTGTACCCCCTAAATGACCTATAATTATATCCTGTGGTAGGGTACACTATTACCCTGTAATATAATACGTGGTCCAATTTAAAAATTATAGGTCAATATTAAGGTCCGATACCGTGCCGTTAGTTAACATAGAAAAATGTCTTTGAATTTTTAAAGCATTTTAGAACGCTTATTTCCTCATTTTAAGCTTCTCAGAACAATTTATTTCGCATAGGCATACATAGTAAACTTTAGGGTCACGCTGTGTACCCCCTAATTGACCTATAATTATTTCCTTTGGTTTGGGTACACTATTACCCTGTAATATAATACCTGGTTCAATTTAAAAATTATAGGTCAATAATAAGGTCCGATACCGTGCCGTTAGTTAACATAGAAAAATGTCTTTGAATTTTTAAAGCATTTTAGAACGCTTATTTCTTCATTTTAAGCTTCTCAGAGCACTCTATTTCGCATAGGCATACATAGTAAAATTTAGGGTCACGCTGTGTACCCCCTAAATGACGTATAATTATTTCTTGTGGTAGGGCACTCTATTACCCTGTAATATAATACGTGGTCCAATTTAAAAATTATAGGTCAATATTAAGGTCCGATACCGTGCCGTTAGTTAGCATAGAAAAATGTCTTTGAATTTTTAAAGCATTTTAGAACGCTTATTTCCTCATTTTAAGCTTCTCAGAACACTTCATTTCGCATAGGCATACATAGAAAACTTTAGGGTCACTCTGCGTACCCCCTAATTGACCTATAATTATTTCCTGTGGTAGGGTACACTATAACCCTGTAATATAATACGTGGTCCAATTTAAAAATTATAGGTCAATATTAAGGTCCGATACCGTGCCGTTAGTTAACATAGAAAAGTGTCTTTGTATTTCCTTGTTTTAATGCACTATTTAAAATATACATAGTGTACCCCCTAATTGACCTATAATTATTTCCTGTGGTAGGGTACACTATTACCCTGTAATATAATACCTGGTCCAATTTAAATATTGTGGGTCAATATTAAGGTCTGATATTGCGCCTTGCGTTAGTTAACCATTGAAAGATGTCTTTGAATTTTTAAAGCATTTTAGAACGCTTATTTCTTCATTTTAAGCTTCTCAGAACACTCTATTTCGCATAGGCATACATAGTAAATTTTAGGGTCACGCTGTGTACCACCTAATTGACCTATAAATATTTCCTGTGGTAAGGTACACTATTACCCTGTAATATAATACGTGGTACAATTTAAAAATTATAGGTCAATATTAAGGTCCGATACCGTGCCGTTAGTTAACATAGAAAAGTGTCTTCGTATTTCCTTGTTTTAATGCACTATTTAAAATATACATAGTGTACCCCCTAATTGACCTATAATTATTTCCTGTAGTAGGGTACATTATTACCCTGTAATATAATACCTATTCCAATTTAAATATTATGGGTCAATATTAAGGTCAGATATTGCGCCTTGCGTTAGTTAACCATTGAAAGATGTCTTTGAATTTTTAAAGCATTTTAGAACGCTTATTTCTTCATTTTAAGCATCTCAGAACACTCTATTTCGCATAGGCATACATAGTAAAATTTAGGGTCACGCTGTGTACCCCCTAAATGACCTATAATTATATCCTGTGGTAGGGTACACTATTACCCTGTAATATAATACGTGGTCCAATTTAAAAATTATAGGTCAATATTAAGGTCCGATACCGTGCCGTTAGTTAACATAGAAAAATGTCTTTGAATTTTTAAAGCATTTTAGAACGCTTATTTCCTCATTTTAAGCTTCTCAGAACAATTTATTTCGCATAGGCATACATAGTAAACTTTAGGGTCACGCTGTGTACCCCCTAATTGACCTATAATTATTTCCTTTGGTTTGGGTACACTATTACCCTGTAATATAATACCTGGTTCAATTTAAAAATTATAGGTCAATAATAAGGTCCGATACCGTGCCGTTAGTTAACATAGAAAAATGTCTTTGAATTTTTAAAGCATTTTAGAACGCTTATTTCTTCATTTTAAGCTTCTCAGAGCACTCTATTTCGCATAGGCATACATAGTAAAATTTAGGGTCACGCTGTGTACCCCCTAAATGACCTATAATTATTTCCTGTGGTAGGGCACTCTATTACCCTGTAATATAATACGTGGTCCAATTTAAAAATTATAGGTCAATATTAAGTTCCGATACCGTGCCGTTAGTTAACATTGAAAAATGTCTTCGTATTTCCTTGTTTTAATGCACTATTTAAAATATACATAGTGTACCCCCTAATTGACCTATAATTATTTCCTGTGGTAGGGTTCACTATTACCCTGTAATACAATACCTGGTTCAATTTAAATATTATGGGTCAATATTAAGGTTTGATATTGCGCCTTGCGTTAGTTAACCATTGAAAGATGTCTTTGAATTTTTAAAGCATTTTAGAACGCTTATTTCTTCATTTTAAGCTTCTCAGAACACTCTATTTCGCATAGGCATACATAGTAAAATTTAGGGTCACGCTGTGTACCCCCTAAATGACCTATAATTATTTCCTGTGGTAGGGTACACTATTACCCTCTAATATAATACGTGGTCCAATTTAAAAATTATAGGTCAATATTAAGGTCCGATACCGTGCCGTTAGTTAACATAGAAAAATGTCTTTGAATTTTTAAAGCATTTTAGAACGCTTATTTCCTCATTTTAAGCTTCTCAGAACACTCTATTTCGCATAGGCATACATAGTAAATTTTAGGGTCACGCTGTGTACCACCTAATTAACCTATAATTATTTCCTGTTTTAAGGTACACTATTACCTTGTAATATAATACGTGGTACAATTTAAAAATTATAGGTCAATATTAAGGTCCGATACCGTGCCGTTAGTTAACATAGAAAAGTGTCTTCGTATTTCCTTGTTTTAATGCACTATTTAAAATATACATAGTGTACCCCCTAATTGACCTATAATTATTTCCTGTGGTAGGGTACACTATTACCCTGTAATATAATACCTGGTCCAATTTAAATATTATGGGTCAATATTAAGGTCTGATATTGCGCCTTGCGCTAGTTAAACATTGAAAGATGTCTTTGAATTTTTAAAGCATTTTAGAACGCTTATTTCTTCATTTTAAGCTTCTCAGAACACTCTATTTCGCATAAGCATACATAGTAAAATTTAGGGTCACGCTGTGTACCCCCTAAATGACCTATAATTATTTCCTGTGGTAGGGTACACTATTACCCTGTAATATAATACGTGGTCCAATTTAAAAATTATAGGTCAATATTAAGGACCGATACCGTGCCGTTAGTTAACATTGAAAAATGTCTTTGAATTTTTAAAGCATTTTAGAACGCTTATTTCCTCATTTTAAGCTTCTCAGAACACTTTATTTCGCATAGGCATACATAGTAAACTTTAGGGTCTCTCTGTGTACCCCCTAATTGACCTATAATTATTTCCTGTGATGGGTACACTATAACCCTGTAATATAATACGTGGTCCAATTTAAAAATTATAGGTCAATATTAAGGTCCGATACCGTGCCGTTAGTTAACATAGAAAAGTGTCTTCGTATTTCCTTGTTTTAATGCACTATTTATAATATACATAGTGTACCCCCTAATTGACCTATAATTATTTCCTGTGGTAGGGTACACTATTACCCTGTAATATAATACCTGGTCAATTTAAATATTATGGGTCAATATTAAGGTCTGATATTGCGCCTTGCGTTAGTTAACCATTGAAAGATGTCTTTGAATTTTTAAAGCATTTTAGAACGCTTATTTCTTCATTTTAAGCTTCTCAGAACACTCTATTTTCGCATAGGCATACATAGTAAATTTTAGGGTCACGCTGTGTACCACCTAATTGACCTATAATTATTTCCTGTGGTAAAGTACACTATTACCCTGTAATATAATACGTGGTACAATTTAAAAATTATAGGTCAATTTTAAGGTCCGATACCGTGCAGTTAGTTAAACATAGAAAAGTGTCTTCGTATTTCCTTGTTTAATGCACTATTTAAATATACATAGTGTACCCCCTAATTGACCTATATT
Organism: Parasteatoda tepidariorum; assembly: GCF_982258835.1. Classification (NCBI taxonomy): domain Eukaryota; kingdom Metazoa; phylum Arthropoda; class Arachnida; order Araneae; family Theridiidae; genus Parasteatoda; species Parasteatoda tepidariorum. The sequence continues at coordinate 11,186 of NW_028257464.1, forward strand.
ATTCCTGTGGTAGGGTACACTATTACCCTGTAATATAATACCTGGTCCATTTAAATATTATGGGTCAATATTAAGGTCTGATATTGCGCCTTGCGCTAGTTAACCATTGAAAGATGTCTTTGAATTTTTAAAGCATTTTAGACGCTTATTTCTTTATTTTAAGCTTCTCAGAACACTCTATTTCGCATAAGCATACATAGTAAAATTTAGGGTCACGCTGTGTACCCCCTAAATGACCTATAATTATTTCCGATGTAGGGTACACTATTACCCTGTAATATAATACGTGGTCCAATTTAAAATTATAGGTCAATATTAAGGTCCGATACCGTGCCGTTAGTTAACATAGAAAAATTTCTTTGAATTTTTAAAGCATTTTAGAACGCTTATTTCCTCATTTTAAGCTTCTCAGAACACTCTATTTCGCATAGGCATACATAGTAAATTTTAGGGTCACGCTGTGTACCACCTAATTAACCTATAATTATTTCCTGTTTTAAGGTACACTATTACCTTGTAATATAATACGTGGTACAATTTAAAAATTATAGGTCAATATTAAGGTCCGATACCGTGCCGTTAGTTAACATAGAAAAGTGTCTTCGTATTTCCTGTTTTAATGCACTATTTAAAATATACATAGTGTACCCCCTAATTGACCTATAATTATTTCCTGTGGTAGGGTACACTATTACCCTGTAATATAATACCTGGTCCAATTTAAATATTATGGGTCAATATTAAGGTCTGATATTGCGCCTTGCGCTAGTTAAACATTGAAAGATGTCTTTGAATTTTTAAAGCATTTTAGAACGCTTATTTCTTCATTTTAAGCTTCTCAGAACACTCTATTTCGCATAAGCATACATAGTAAAATTTAGGGTCACGCTGTGTACCCCCTAAATGACCTATAATTATTTCCTGTGGTAGGGTACACTATTACCCAGTAATATAATACGTGGTCCAATTTAAAAATTATAGGTCAATATAAGGACCGATACCGTGCCGTTAGTTAACATTGAAAAATGTCTTTGAATTTTTAAAGCATTTTAGAAACGCTTATTTCCTCATTTTAAGCTTCTCAGAACACTTTATTTCGCATAGGCATACATAGTAAACTTTAGGGTCTCTCTGTGTACCCCTAATTGACCTATAATTATTTCCTGTGATGGGTACACTATAACCCTGTAATATAATACGTGGTCCATTTAAAAATTATAGGTCAATATTAAGGTCCGATACCGTGCCGTTAGTTAACATAGAAAAGTGTCTTCGTATTTCCTTGTTTTAATGCACTATTTAAAATATACATAGTGTACCCCCTAATTGACCTATAATTATTTCCTGTGGTAGGGTACACTATTACCCTGTAATATAATACCTGGTCCAATTTAAATATTATGGGGTCAATATTAAGGTCTGATATTGCGCCTTGCGTTAGTTAACCATTGAAAGATGTCTTTGAATTTTTAAAGCATTTTAGAACGCTTATTTCTTCATTTTAAGCTTCTCAGAACACTCTATTTCGCATAGGCATACATAGTAAATTTTAGGGTCACGCTGTGTACCACCTAATTGACCTATAATTATTTCCTGTGGTAGGTACACTATTTACCTGTAATATAATACGTGGTACAATTTAAAAATTATAGGTCAATTTTAAGGTCCGATACCGTGCAGTTAGTTAACATAGAAAAGTGTCTTCGTATTTCTTGTTTTAATGCACTATTTAAAATATACATAGTGTACCCCCTAATTGACTATAATTATTTCCTGTGGTAGGGTACACTATTACCCTGTAATATAATACCTGGTCCAATTTAAATATTATGGGTCAATATTAAGGTCTGATATTGCGCCTTGCGCTAGTTAACCATTGAAAGATGTCTTTGAATTTTTAAAGCATTTTAGAACGCTTATTCTTTATTTTAAGCTTCTCAGAACACTCTATTTCGCATAAGCATACATAGTAAAATTTAGGGTCACGCTGTGTACCCCTAAATGACCTATAATTATTTCCTGTGGTAGGGTACACTATTACCCTGTAATATAATACGTGGCCAATTTAAAAATTATAGGTCAATATTAAGGTCCGATACCGTGCCGTTAGTTAACATTGAAAAATGTCTTTGAATTTTTAAAGCATTTTAGAACGCTTATTTCCTCATTTTAAGCTTCTCAGAACACTTTATTTCGCATATACATCCATAGTAAACTTAGGGTCTCTCTGTGTACCCCCTAATTGACCTATAATTATTTCCTGTGGTAGGGTACACTATAACCCTGTAATATAATACGTGGTCCAATTTAAAAATTATAGGTCAATATTAAGTTCCGATACCGTGACGTTAGTTAACATAGAAAAGTGTCTTCGTATTTCCTTGTTTTAATGCACTATTTAAAATATACATAGTGTACCCCCTTAATTGACCTATAATTATTTCCTGTGGTAGGGTACACTATTACCCTGTAATATAATACCTATTCCAATTTAAATATTTTGGGTCAATATTAAGGTCTGATATTGCTCCTTGCGTTAGTTAACCATTGAAAGATGTCTTTGAATTTTTAAAGCATTTTAGAACGCTTATTTCTTCATTTTAAGCATCTCAGAACACTCTATTTCGCATAGGCATACATAGTAAAATTTAGGGTCACGCTGTGTACCCCCTAAATGACCTATAATTATATCCTGTGGTAGGGTACACTATTACCCTGTAATACGTGGTCCAATTTAAAAATTATAGGTCAATATTAAGGTCCGATACCGTGCCGTTAGTTAACATAGAAAAATGTCTTTGAATTTTTAAAGCATTTTAGAACGCTTATTTCCTCATTTTAAGCTTCTCAGAACACTTTATTTCGCATAGGCATACATAGTAAACTTTAGGGTCAAGCTGTGTACCCCCTAATTGACCTATAATTATTTCCTTTGGTGGGGTACACTATTACCCTGTAATATAATACCTGGTCCAATTTAAATATTATGGGTCAATATTAAGGTCTGATATTGCGCCTTGCGTTAGTTAACCATAGAAAAATGTCTTTGAATTTTTAAAGCATTTTAGAACGCTTATTTCCTCATTTTAAGCTTCTCAGAACACTCTATTTCGCATAGGCATACATAGTAAATTTTAGGGTCACGCTGTGTACCACCTAATTGCCCTATAATTATTTCCTGTGGTAAGGTACACTATTACCTTGTAATATAATACGTGGTACAATTTAAAAATTATAGGTCAATATTAAGGTCCGATACCGTGCCGTTAGTTAACATAGAAAAGTGTCTTCGTATTTCCTTGTTTTAATGCACTATTTAAAATATACATAGTGTACCCCCTAATTGACCTATAATTATTTCCTGTGGTAGGGTACACTATTACCCTGTAATATAATACCTGGTCCAATTTAAATATTATGGGTCAATATTAAGGTCTGATATTGCGCCTTGCGCTAGTTAACCATTGAAAGATGTCTTTGAATTTTTAAAGCATTTTAGAACGCTTATTTCTTCATTTTAAGCTTCTCAGAACACTCTATTTCGCATAAGTATACATAGTAAAATTTAGGGTCACGCTGTGTAACCCCTAAATGACCTATAATTATTTCCTGTGGTAGGGTACACTATTACCCTGTAATATAATACGTGGTCCAATTTAAAAATTATAGGTCAATATTAAGGACCGATACCGTGCCGTTAGTTAACATTGAAAAATGTCTTTGAATTTTTAAAGCATTTTAGAACGCTTATTTCCTCATTTTAAGCTTCTCAGAACACTTTATTTCGCATAGGCATACATAGTAAACTTTAGGGTCTCTCTGTGTACCCCCTAATTGACCTATAATTATTTCCTGTGATGGGTACACTATAACCCTGTAATATAATACGTGGTCCAATTTAAAAATTATAGGTCAATATTAAGGTCCGATACCGTGTCGTTAGTTAACATAGAAAAGTGTCTTCGTATTTCCTTGTTTTAATGCACTATTTAAAATATACATAGTGTACCCCCTAATTGACCTATAATTATTTCCTGTGGTAGGGTACACTATTACCCTGTAATATAATACCTGGTCCAATTTAAATATTATGGGTCAATATTAAGGTCTGATATTGCGCCTTGCGTTAGTTAACCATTGAAAGATGTCTTTGAATTTTTAAAGCATTTTAGAACGCTTATTTCTTCATTTTAAGCTTCTCAGAACACTCTATTTCGCATAGGCATACATAGTAAATTTTAGGGTCACGCTGTGTACCCCCTAATTGACCTATAATTATTTCCTGTGGTAGGGTACACTATTACCCTGTAATACAATACCTGGTTCAATTTAAATATTATGGGTCAATATTAAGGTTTGATATTGCGCCTTGCGTTAGTTAACCATTGAAAGATGTCTTTGAATTTTTAAAGCATTTTAGAAAGCTTATTTCTTCATTTTAAGCTTCTCAGAACACTCTATTTCGCATAGGCATACATAGTAAAATTTAGGGTCACGCTGTGTACCCCCTAAATGACCTATAATTATTTCCTGTGGTAGGGTACACTATTACCCTCTAATATAATACGTGGTCCAATTTAAAAATTATAGGTCAATATTAAGGTCCGATACCGTGCCGTTAGTTAACATAGAAAAATGTCTTTGAATTTTTAAAGCATTTTAGAACGCTTATTTCCTCATTTTAAGCTTCTCAGAACACTTTATTTCGCATAGGCATACATAGTAAATTTTAGGGTCACGCTGTGTACCACCTAATTGACCTATAATTATTTCCTGTGGTAAGGTACACTATTACCTTGTAATATAATAAGTGGTACAATTTAAAAATTATAGGTCAATATTAAGGTCCGATACCGTGCCGTTAGTTAACATAGAAAAGTGTCTTCGTATTTCCTTGTTTTAATGCACTATTTAAAATATACATAGTGTACCCCCTAATTGACCTATAATTCTTTCCTGTGGTAGGGTACACTATTACCCTGTAATATAATACCTGGTCCAATTTAAATATTATGGGTCAATATTAAGGTCTGATATTGCGCCTTGCGCTAGTTAACCATTGAAAGATGTCTTTGAATTTTTAAAGCATTTTAGAACGCTTATTTCTTCATTTTAAGCTTCTCAGAACACTCTATTTCGCATAAGCATACATAGTAAAATTTAGGGTCACGCTGTGTACCCCCTAAATGACCTATAATTATTTCCTGTGGTAGGGTACACTATTACCCTGTAATATAATACGTGGTCCAATTTAAAAATTATAGGTCAATATTAAGGACCGATACCGTGCCGTTAGTTAACATTGAAAAATGTCTTTGAATTTTTAAAGCATTTTAGAACGCTTATTTCCTCATTTTAAGCTTCTCAGAACACTTTATTTCGCATAGGCATACATAGTAAACTTTAGGGTCTCTCTGTGTACCCCCTAATTGACCTATAATTATTTCCTGTGATGGGTACACTATAACCCTGTAATATAATACGTGGTCCAATTTAAAAATTATAGGTCAATATTAAGGTCCGATACCGTGCCGTTAGTTAACATAGAAAAGTGTCTTCGTATTTCCTTGTTTTAATGCACTATTTAAAATATACATAGTGTACCCCCTAATTGACCTATAATTATTTCCTGTGGTAGGGTACACTATTACCCTGTAATATAATACCTATTCCAATTTAAATATTATGGGTCAATATTAAGGTCTGATATTGCGCCTTGCGTTAGTTAACCATTGAAAGATGTCTTTGAATTTTTAAAGCATTTTAGAACGCTTATTTCTTCATTTTAAGCATCTCAGAACACTCTATTTCGCATAGGCATACATAGTAAAATTTAGGGTCACGCTGTGTACCCCCTAAATGACCTATAATTATATCCTGTGGTAGGGTACACTATTACCCTGTAATATAATACGTGGTCCAATTTAAAAATTATAGGTCAATATTAAGGTCCGATACCGTGCCGTTAGTTAACATAGAAAAATGTCTTTGAATTTTTAAAGCATTTTAGAACGCTTATTTCCTCATTTTAAGCTTCTCAGAACACTTTATTTCGCATAGGCATACATAGTAAACTTTAGGGTCACGCTGTGTACCCCCTAATTGACCTATAATTATTTCCTTTGGTGGGGTACACTATTACCCTGTAATATAATACCTGGTCCAATTTAAATATTATGGGTCAATATTAAGGTCTGATATTGCGCCTTGCGTTAGTTAACCATTGAAAGATGTCTTTGAATTTTTAAAGCATTTTAGAACGCTTATTTCTTCATTTTAAGCTTCTCAGAGCACTCTATTTCGCATAGGCATACATAGTAAAATTTAGGGTCACGCTGTGTACCCCCTAAATGACCTATAATTATTTCCTGTGGTAGGGTACACTATAACCCTGTAATATATTACGTGGTCCAATTTAAAAATTATAGGTCAATATTAAGGTCCGATACCGTGCCGTTAGTTAACATAGAAAAGTGTCTTCGTATTTCCTTGTTTTAATGCACTATTTAAAATATACATAGTGTACCCCCTAATTGACCTATAATTATTTCCTGTGGTAGGGTACACTATTACCCTGTAATATAATACCTGGTCCAATTTAAATATTATGGGTCAATATTAAGGTCTGATATTGCGCCTTGCGTTAGTTAACCATTGAAAGATGTCTTTGAATTTTTAAAGCATTTTAGAACGCTTATTTCTTCATTTTAAGCTTCTCAGAACACTCTATTTCGCATAAGTATACATAGTAAAATTTAGGGTCACGCTGTGTACCCCCTAAATGACCTATAATTATTTCCTGTGGTAGGGTACACTATTACCCTGTAATATAATACGTGGTCCAATTTAAAAATTATAGGTCAATATTAAGGACCGATACCGTGCCGTTAGTTAACATTGAAAAATGTCTTTGAATTTTTAAAGCATTTTAGAACGCTTATTTCTTCATTTTAAGCTTCTCAGAACACTCTATTTCGCATAAGTATACATAGTAAACTTTAGGGTCTCTCTGTGTACCCCCTAATTGACCTATAATTATTTCCTGTGATGGGTACACTAAAACCCTGTAATATAATACGTGGTCCAATTTAAAAATTATAGGTCAATATTAAGGTCCGATACCGTGCCGTTAGTTAACATAGAAAAGTGTCTTCGTATTTCCTTGTTTTAATGCACTATTTAAAATATACATAGTGTACCCCCTAATTGACCTATAATTATTTCCTGTGGTAGGGTACACTATTACCCTGTAATATAATACCTGGTCCAATTTAAATATTATGGGTCAATATTAAGGTCTGATATTGCGCCTTGCGTTAGTTAACCATTGAAAGATGTCTTTGAATTTTTAAAGCATTTTAGAACGCTTATTTCTTCATTTTAAGCTTCTCAGAACACTCTATTTCGCATAGGCATACATAGTAAATTTTAGGGTCACGCTGTGTACCACCTAATTGACCTATAATTATTTCCTGTGGTAAGGTACACTATTACCCTGTAATATAATACGTGGTACAATTTAAAAATTATAGGTCAATTTTAAGGTCCGATACCGTGCAGTTAGTTAACATAGAAAAGTGTCTTCGTATTTCCTTGTTTTAATGCACTATTTAAAATATACATAGTGTACCCCCTAATTGACCTATAATTATTTCCTGTGGTAGGGTACACTATTACCCTGTAATATAATACCTGGTCCAATTTAAATATTATGGGTCAATATTAAGGTCTGATATTGCGCCTTGCGCTAGTTAACCATTGAAAGATGTCTTTGAATTTTTAAAGCATTTTAGAACGCTTATTTCTTTATTTTAAGCTTCTCAGAACACTCTATTTCGCATAAGCATACATAGTAAAATTTAGGGTCACGCTGTGTACCCCCTAAATGACCTATAATTATTTCCTGTGGTAGGGTACACTATTACCCTGTAATATAATACGTGGTCCAATTTAAAAATTATAGGTCAATATTAAGGTCCGATACCGTGCCGTTAGTTAACATTGAAAAATGTCTTTGAATTTTTAAAGCATTTTAGAACGCTTATTTCCTCATTTTAAGCTTCTCAGAACACTTTATTTCGCATATACATACATAGTAAACTTTAGGGTCTCTCTGTGTACCCCCTAATTGACCTATAATTATTTCCTGTGGTAGGGTACACTATAACCCTGTAATATAATACGTGGTCCAATTTAAAAATTATAGGTCAATATTAAGTTCCGATACCGTGACGTTAGTTAACATAGAAAAGTGTCTTCGTATTTCCTTGTTTTAATGCACTATTTAAAATATACATAGTGTACCCCCTAATTGACCTATAATTATTTCCTGTGGTAGGGTACACTATTACCCTGTAATATAATACCTATTCCAATTTAAATATTATGGGTCAATATTAAGGTCTGATATTGCGCCTTGCGTTTTAGAACGCTTATTTCTTCATTTTAAGCTTCTCAGAACACTCTATTTCGCATAAGCATACATAGTAAAATTTAGGGTCACGCTGTGTACCCCCTAAATGACCTATAATTATTTCCTGTGGTAGGGTACACTATTACCCTGTAATATAATACGTGGTCCAATTTAAAAATTATAGGTCAATATTAAGGACCGATACCGTGCCGTTAGTTAACATTGAAAAATGTCTTTGAATTTTTAAAGCATTTTAGAACGCTTATTTCCTCATTTTAAGCTTCTCAGAACACTTTATTTCGCATAGGCATACATAGTAAACTTTAGGGTCTCTCTGTATACCCCCTAATTGACCTATAATTATTTCCTGTGATGGGTACACTATAACCCTGTAATATAATACGTGGTCCAATTTAAAAATTATAGGTCAATATTAAGGTCCGATACCGTGCCGTTAGTTAACATAGAAAAGTGTCTTCGTATTTCCTTGTTTTAATGCACTATTTAAAATATACATAGTGTACCCCCTAATTGACCTATAATTATTTCCTGTGGTAGGGTACACTATTACCCTGTAATATAATACCTATTCCAATTTAAATATTATGGGTCAATATTAAGGTCTGATATTGCGCCTTGCGTTAGTTAACCATTGAAAGATGTCTTTGAATTTTTAAAGCATTTTAGAACGCTTATTTCTTCATTTTAAGCATCTCAGAACACTCTATTTCGCATAGGCATACATAGTAAAATTTAGGGTCACGCTGTGTACCCCCTAAATGACCTATAATTATATCCTGTGGTAGGGTACACTATTACCCTGTAATATAATACGTGGTCCAATTTAAAAATTATAGGTCAATATTAAGGTCCGATACCGTGCCGTTAGTTAACATAGAAAAATGTCTTTGAATTTTTAAAGCATTTTAGAACGCTTATTTCCTCATTTTAAGCTTCTCAGAACACTTTATTTCGCATAGGCATACATAGTAAACTTTAGGGTCACGCTGTGTACCCCCTAATTGACCTATAATTATTTCCTTTGGTGGGGTACACTATTACCCTGTAATATAATACCTGGTCCAATTTAAATATTATGGGTCAATATTAAGGTCTGATATTGCGCCTTGCGTTAGTTAACCATTGAAAGATGTCTTTGAATTTTTAAAGCATTTTAGAACGCTTATTTCTTCATTTTAAGCTTCTCAGAGCACTCTATTTCGCATAGGCATACATAGTAAAATTTAGGGTCACGCTGTGTACCCCCTAAATGACCTATAATTATTTCCTGTGGTAGGGTACACTATAACCCTGTAATATATTACGTGGTCCAATTTAAAAATTATAGGTCAATATTAAGGTCCGATACCGTGCCGTTAGTTAACATAGAAAAGTGTCTTCGTATTTCCTTGTTTTAATGCACTATTTAAAATATACATAGTGTACCCCCTAATTGACCTATAATTATTTCCTGTGGTAGGGTACACTATTACCCTGTAATATAATACCTGGTCCAATTTAAATATTATGGGTCAATATTAAGGTCTGATATTGCGCCTTGCGTTAGTTAACCATTGAAAGATGTCTTTGAATTTTTAAAGCATTTTAGAACGCTTATTTCTTCATTTTAAGCTTCTCAGAACACTCTATTTCGCATAAGTATACATAGTAAAATTTAGGGTCACGCTGTGTACCCCCTAAATGACCTATAATTATTTCCTGTGGTAGGGTACACTATTACCCTGTAATATAATACGTGGTCCAATTTAAAAATTATAGGTCAATATTAAGGACCGATACCGTGCCGTTAGTTAACATTGAAAAATGTCTTTGAATTTTTAAAGCATTTTAGAACGCTTATTTCTTCATTTTAAGCTTCTCAGAACACTCTATTTCGCATAAGTATACATAGTAAACTTTAGGGTCTCTCTGTGTACCCCCTAATTGACCTATAATTATTTCCTGTGATGGGTACACTATAACACTGTAATATAATACGTGGTCCAATTTAAAAATTATAGGTCAATATTAAGGTCCGATACCGTGCCGTTAGTTAACATAGAAAAGTGTCTTCGTATTTCCTTGTTTTAATGCACTATTTAAAATATACATAGTGTACCCCCTAATTGACCTATAATTATTTCCTGTGGTAGGGTACACTATTACCCTGTAATATAATACCTGGTCCAATTTAAATATTATGGGTCAATATTAAGGTCTGATATTGCGCCTTGCGTTAGTTAACCATTGAAAGATGTCTTTGAATTTTTAAAGCATTTTAGAACGCTTATTTCTTCATTTTAAGCTTCTCAGAACACTCTATTTCGCATAGGCATACATAGTAAATTTTAGGGTCACGCTGTGTACCACCTAATTGACCTATAATTATTTCCTGTGGTAAGGTACACTATTACCCTGTAATATAATACGTGGTACAATTTAAAAATTATAGGTCAATTTTAAGGTCCGATACCGTGCAGTTAGTTAACATAGAAAAGTGTCTTCGTATTTCCTTGTTTTAATGCACTATTTAAAATATACATAGTGTACCCCCTAATTGACCTATAATTATTTCCTGTGGTAGGGTACACTATTACCCTGTAATATAATACCTGGTCCAATTTAAATATTATGGGTCAATATTAAGGTCTGATATTGCGCCTTGCGCTAGTTAACCATTGAAAGATGTCTTTGAATTTTTAAAGCATTTTAGAACGCTTATTTCTTTATTTTAAGCTTCTCAGAACACTCTATTTCGCATAAGCATACATAGTAAAATTTAGGGTCACGCTGTGTACCCCCTAAATGACCTATAATTATTTCCTGTGGTAGGGTACACTATTACCCTGTAATATAATACGTGGTCCAATTTAAAAATTATAGGTCAATATTAAGGTCCGATACCGTGCCGTTAGTTAACATTGAAAAATGTCTTTGAATTTTTAAAGCATTTTAGAACGCTTATTTCCTCATTTTAAGCTTCTCAGAACACTTTATTTCGCATATACATACATAGTAAACTTTAGGGTCTCTCTGTGTACCCCCTAATTGACCTATAATTATTTCCTGTGGTAGGGTACACTATAACCCTGTAATATAATACGTGGTCCAATTTAAAAATTATAGGTCAATATTAAGTTCCGATACCGTGACGTTAGTTAACATAGAAAAGTGTCTTCGTATTTCCTTGTTTTAATGCACTATTTAAAATATACATAGTGTACCCCCTAATTGACCTATAATTATTTCCTGTGGTAGGGTACACTATTACCCTGTAATATAATACCTATTCCAATTTAAATATTATGGGTCAATATTAAGGTCTGATATTGCGCCTTGCGTTTTAGAACGCTTATTTCTTCATTTTAAGCATCTCAGAACACTCTATTTCGCATAGGCATACATAGTAAAATTTAGGGTCACGCTGTGTACCCCCTAAATGACCTATAATTATATCCTGTGGTAGGGTACACTATTACCCTGTAATATAATACGTGGTCCAATTTAAAAATTATAGGTCAATATTAAGGTCCGATACCGTGCCGTTAGTTAACATAGAAAAATGTCTTTGAATTTTTAAAGCATTTTAGAACGCTTATTTCCTCATTTTAAGCTTCTCAGAACACTTTATTTCGCATAGGCATACATAGTAAACTTTAGGGTCACGCTGTGTACCCCCTAATTGACCTATAATTATTTCCTTTGGTGGGGTACACTATTACCCTGTAATATAATACCTGGTCCAATTTAAATATTATGGGTCAATATTAAGGTCTGATATTGCGCCTTGCGTTAGTTAACCATTGAAAGATGTCTTTGAATTTTTAAAGCATTTTAGAACGCTTATTTCTTCATTTTAAGCTTCTCAGAGCACTCTATTTCGCATAGGCATACATAGTAAAATTTAGGGTCACGCTGTGTACCCCCTAAATGACCTATAATTATTTCCTGTGGTAGGGTACACTATAACCCTGTAATATATTACGTGGTCCAATTTAAAAATTATAGGTCAATATTAAGGTCCGATACCGTGCCGTTAGTTAACATAGAAAAGTGTCTTCGTATTTCCTTGTTTTAATGCACTATTTAAAATATACATAGTGTACCCCCTAATTGACCTATAATTATTTCCTGTGGTAGGGTACACTATTACCCTGTAATATAATACCTGGTCCAATTTAAATATTATGGGTCAATATTAAGGTCTGATATTGCGCCTTGCGTTAGTTAACCATTGAAAGATGTCTTTGAATTTTTAAAGCATTTTAGAACGCTTATTTCTTCATTTTAAGCATCTCAGAACACTCTATTTCGCATAGGCATACATAGTAAAGTTTAGGGTCACGCTGTGTACCCCCTAAATGACCTATAATTATTTCCTGTGGTAGGGTACACTATTTCCCTGTAATATAATACGTGGTCCAATTTAAAAATTATAGGTCAATAATAAGATCCGATACCGTGCCGTTAGTTAACATAGAAAAAAGTCTTTGAATTTTTAAAGCATTTTAGAACGCTTATTTCCTCATTTTAAGCTTCTCAGAACACTTTATTTCGCAACGGCATACATAGTAAACTTTAGGGTCACTCTGTGTACCCCCTAATTGACCTATAATTATTTCCTGTGGTAGGGTACACTATAACCCTGTAATATAATACGTGGTCCAATTTAAAAATTATAGGTCAATATTAAGGTCCGATACCGTGCCGTTAGTTAACATAGAAAAGTGTCTTCGTATTTTCTTGTTTTAATGCACTATTTAAAACATACATAGTGTACCCCCTAATTGACCTATAATTATTTCCTGTTGTAGGGTACACAATTACCCTGTAATATAATACCTGGTCCAATTGAAATATTATGGTTCCATATTAAGGTCTGATATCGCGCTTTGCGTTAGTTAACCATTGAAAGATGTCTTTGAATTTTTAAAGCATTTTAGAACGCTTATTTCTTCATTTTAAGCTTCTCAGAACACTCTATTTCGCATAGGCATACATAGTAAATTTTAGGGTCACGCTGTGTACCACCTAATTGACCTATAATTATTTCCTGTGGTAAGGTACACTATTACCCTGTAATATAATACGTGGTACAATTTAAAAATTATAGGTCAATATTAAGGTCCGATACCGTGCCGTTAGTTAACATAGAAAAGTGTTTTCGTATTTCCTTGTTTTAATGCACTATTTAAAATATACATAGTGTACCCCCTAATTAACCTATAATTATTTCCTGTGGTAGGGTACACTATTACCCTGTAATATAATACCTGGTCCAATTTAAATATTATGGGTCAATATTAAGGTCTGATATTGCGCCTTGCGTTAGTTAACCATTGAAAGATGTCTTTGAATTTTTAAAGCATTTTAGAACGCTTATTTCTTCATTTTAAGCATCTCAGAACACTCTATTTCGCATAGGCATACATAGTAAAGTTTAGGGTCACGCTGTGTACCCCCTAAATGACCTATAATTATTTCCTGTGGTAGGGTACACTATTTCCCTGTAATATAATACGTGGTCCAATTTAAAAATTATAGGTCAATAATAAGATCCGATACCGTGCCGTTAGTTAACATAGAAAAATGTCTTTGAATTTTTAAAGCATTTTAGAACGCTTATTTCCTCATTTTAAGCTTCTCAGAACACTTTATTTCGCAACGGCATACATAGTAAACTTTAGGGTCACTCTGTGTACCCCCTAATTGACCTATAATTATTTCCTGTGGTAGGGTACACTATAACCCTGTAATATAATACGTGGTCCAATTTAAAAATTATAGGTCAATATTAAGGTCCGATACCGTGCCGTTAGTTAACATAGAAAAGTGTCTTCGTATTTTCTTGTTTTAATGCACTATTTAAAACATACATAGTGTACCCCCTAATTGACCTATAATTATTTCCTGTTGTAGGGTACACAATTACCCTGTAATATAATACCTGGTCCAATTGAAATATTATGGTTCCATATTAAGGTCTGATATCGCGCTTTGCGTTAGTTAACCATTGAAAGATGTCTTTGAATTTTTAAAGCATTTTAGAACGCTTATTTCTTCATTTTAAGCTTCTCAGAACACTCTATTTCGCATAGGCATACATAGTAAATTTTAGGGTCACGCTGTGTACCACCTAATTGACCTATAATTATTTCCTGTGGTAAGGTACACTATTACCCTGTAATATAATACGTGGTACAATTTAAAAATTATAGGTCAATATTAAGGCCCGATACCGTGCCGTTAGTTAACATAGAAAAGTGTCTTCGTATTTCCTTGTTTTAATGCACTATTTAAAATATACATAGTGTACCCCCTAAATGACCTATAATTATTTCCTGTGGTAGGGTACACTATTACCCTGTAATATAATACCTATTCCAATTTAAATATTATGGGTCAATATTAAGGTCTGATATTGCGCCTTGCGTTAGTTAACCATTGAAAGATGTCTTTGAATTTTTAAAGCATTTTAGAACGCTTATTTCTTCATTTTAAGCTTCTCAGAACACTCTATTTCGCATAGGCATACATAGTAAATTTTAGGGTCACGCTGTGTACCACCTAATTGACCTATAATTATTTCCTGTGGTAAGGTACACTATTACCCTGTAATATAATACGTGGTACAATTTAAAAATTATAGGTCAATATTAAGGTCCGATACCGTGCCGTTAGTTAACATAGAAAAGTGTTTTCGTATTTCCTTGTTTTAATGCACTATTTAAAATATACATAGTGTACCCCCTAATTGACCTATAATTATTTCCTGTGGTAGGGTACACTATTACCCTGTAATATAATACCTGGTCCAATTTAAATATTATGGGTCAATATTAAGGTCTGATATTGCGCCTTGCGTTAGTTAACCATTGAAAGATGTCTTTGAATTTTTAAAGCATTTTAGAACGCTTATTTCTTCATTTTAAGCATCTCAGAGCACTCTATTTCGCATAGGCATACATAGTAAAGTTTAGGGTCACGCTGTGTACCCCCTAAATGACCTATAATTATTTCCTGTGGTAGGGTACACTATTTCCCTGTAATATAATACGTGGTCCAATTTAAAAATTATAGGTCAATAATAAGATCCGATACCGTGCCGTTAGTTAACATAGAAAAATGTCTTTGAATTTTTAAAGCATTTTAGAACGCTTATTTCCTCATTTTAAGCTTCTCAGAACACTTTATTTCGCAACGGCATACATAGTAAACTTTAGGGTCACTCTGTGTACCCCCTAATTGACCTATAATTATTTCCTGTGGTAGGGTACACTATAACCCTGTAATATAATACGTGGTCCAATTTAAAAATTATAGGTCAATATTAAGGTCCGATACCGTGCCGTTAGTTAACATAGAAAAGTGTCTTCGTATTTTCTTGTTTTAATGCACTATTTAAAACATACATAGTGTACCCCCTAATTGACCTATAATTATTTCCTGTTGTAGGGTACACAATTACCCTGTAATATAATACCTGGTCCAATTGAAATATTATGGTTCCATATTAAGGTCTGATATCGCGCTTTGCGTTAGTTAACCATTGAAAGATGTCTTTGAATTTTTAAAGCATTTTAGAACGCTTATTTCTTCATTTTAAGCTTCTCAGAACACTCTATTTCGCATAGGCATACATAGTAAATTTTAGGGTCACGCTGTGTACCACCTAATTGACCTATAATTATTTCCTGTGGTAAGGTACACTATTACCCTGTAATATAATACGTGGTACAATTTAAAAATTATAGGTCAATATTAAGGCCCGATACCGTGCCGTTAGTTAACATAGAAAAGTGTCTTCGTATTTCCTTGTTTTAATGCACTATTTAAAATATACATAGTGTACACCCTAAATGACCTATAATTATTTCCTGTGGTAGGGTACACTATTACCCTGTAATATAATAGGTGGTCCAATTTAAAAATTATAGGTCAATATTAAGGTCCGATACCGTGCCGTTAGTTAACATAGAAAAATGTCTTTGAATTTTTAAAGCATTTTAGAACGCTTATTTCTTCATTTTAAGCATCTCAGAACACTCTATTTCGCATAGGCATATATAGTAAACTTTAGGGTCACTCTGTGTACCCCCTAATTGACCTATAATTATTTCCTGTGGTAGGGTACACTATAACCCTGTAATATAATACGTGGTCCAATTTAAAAATTATAGGTCAATATTAAGGACCGATACCGTGCCGTTAGTTAACATAGAAAAATGTCTTTGAATTTTTAAAGCATTTTAGAACGCTTATTTCCTCATTTTAAGCTTCTCAGAACACTTTTTTTCGCATAGGCATACATAGTAAATTTTAGGGTCACGCTGTGTACCCCCTAATTGACCTATAATTATTTCCTTTGGTAGGGTACACTATTACCCTGTAATATAATACCTGGTCCAATTTAAATTTTATGGGTCAATATTAAGGTCTGATATTGCGCCTTGCGTTAGTTAACCATTGAAAGATGTCTTTGAATTTTTAAAGCATTTTAGAACGCTTATTTCTTCATTTTAAGCATCTCAGAACACTCTATTTCGCATAGGCATACATAGTAAAATTTAGGGTCACGCTGTGTACCCCCTTAATGACCTATAATTATTTCCTGTGGTAGGGTACACTATTACCCTTTAATATAATACGTGGTCCAATTTAAAAATTATAGGTCAATATTAAGGTCCGATACCATGCCGTTAGTTAACATAGAAAAGTGTCTTCGTATTTTCTTGTTTTAATGCACTATTTAAAACATACATAGTGTACCCCCTAATTGACCTATAATTATTTCCTGTTGTAGGGTACACAATTACCCTGTAATATAATACCTGGTCCAATTGAAATATTATGGTTCCATATTAAGGTTTGATATCGCGCTTTGCGTTAGTTAACCATTGAAAGATGTCTTTGAATTTTTAAAGCATTTTAGAACGCTTATTTCTTCATTTTAAGCTTCTCAGAACACTCTATTTCGCATAGGCATACATAGTAAATTTTAGGGTCACGCTGTGTACCACCTAATTGACCTATAATTATTTCCTGTGGTAAGGTACACTATTACCCTGTAATATAATACGTGGTACAATTTAAAAATTATAGGTCAATATTAAGGTCCGATACCGTGCCGTTAGTTAACATAGAAAAGTGTCTTCGTATTTCCTTGTTTTAATGCACTATTTAAAATATACATAGTGTACCCCCTAAATGACCTATAATTATTTCCTGTGGTAGGGTACACTATTACCCTGTAATATAATAGGTGGTCCAATTTAAAAATTATAGGTCAATATTAAGGTCCGATACCGTGCCGTTAGTTAACATAGAAAAATGTCTTTGAATTTTTAAAGCATTTTAGAACGCTTATTTCTTCATTTTAAGCATCTCAGAACACTCTATTTCGCATAGGCATATATAGTAAACTTTAGGGTCACTCTGTGTACCCCCTAATTGACCTATAATTATTTCCTGTGGTAGGGTACACTATAACCCTGTAATATAATACGTGGTCCAATTTAAAAATTATAGGTCAATATTAAGGACCGATACCGTGCCGTTAGTTAACATAGAAAAGTGTCTTCGTATTTCCTTGTTTTAATGCACTATTTAAAATATACATAGTGTACCCCCTAATTGACCTATAATTATTTCCTGGGGTAGGGTACACTATTACCCTGTAATATAATACCTGGTCCAATTTAAATATTATGGGTCAATATTAAGGTCTGATATTGCGCCTTGCGTTAGTTAACCATTGCAAGATGTCTTTGAATTTTTAAGGCATTTTAGAACGCTTATTTCTTCATTTTAAGCATCTCAGAACACTCTATTTCGCATAGGCATACATAGTAAAATTTAGGGTCACGCTGTGTACCCCCTAAATGACCTATAATTATTTCCTGTGGTAGGGTACACTATTACCCTATAATATAATACGTGGTCCAATTTAAAAATTATAGGTCAATATTAAGGTCCGATACCGTGCCGTTAGTTAACATAGAAAAGTGTCTTCGTATTTTCTTGTTTTAATGCACTATTTAAAACATACATAGTGTACCCCCTAATTGACCTATAATTATTTCTGTTGTAGGGTACACAATTACCCTGTAATATAATACCTGGTCCAATTGAAATATTATGGTTCCATATTAAGGTCTGATATCGCGCTTTGCGTTAGTTAACCATTGAAAGATGTCTTTGAATTTTTAAAGCATTTTAGAACGCTTATTTCTTCATTTTAAGCTTCTCAGAACACTCTATTTCGCATAGGCATACATAGTAAATTTTAGGGTCACGCTGTGTACCACCTAATTGACCTATAATTATTTCCTGTGGTAAGGTACACTATTACCCTGTAATATAATACGTGGACAATTTAAAAATTATAGGTCAATATTAAGGTCCGATACCGTGCCGTTAGTTAACATAGAAAAGTGTCTTCGTATTTCCTTGTTTTAATGCACTATTTAAAATATACATAGTGTACCCCCTAAATGACCTATAATTATTTCCTGTGGTAGGGTACACTATTACCCTGTAATATAATAGGGTGGTCCAATTTAAAAATTATAGGTCAATATTAAGGTCCGATACCGTGCCGTTAGTTAACATAGAAAAATGTCTTTGAATTTTTTAAAGCATTTTAGAACGCTTATTTCTTCATTTTAAGCATCTCAGAACACTCTATTTCGCATAGCATATATAGTAAACTTTAGGGTCACTCTGTGTACCCCCTAATTGACCTATAATTATTTCCTGTGGTAGGGTACACTATAACCCTGTAATATAATACGTGGTCCAATTTAAAAATTATAGGTCAATATTAAGGACCGATACCGTGCCGTTAGTTAACATAGAAAAGTGTCTTCGTATTTCCTTGTTTTAATGCACTATTTAAAATATACATAGTGTACCCCCTAATTGACCTATAATTATTTCCTGGGGTAGGGTACACTATTACCCTGTAATATAATACCTGGTCCAATTTAAATATTATGGGTCAATATTAAGGTCTGATATTGCGCCTTGCGTTAGTTAACCATATGCAAGATGTCTTTGAATTTTTAAGGCATTTTAGAACGCTTATTTCTTCATTTTAAGCATCTCAGAACACTCTATTTCGCATAGGCATACATAGTAAAATTTAGGGTCACGCTGTGTACCCCCTAAATGACCTATAATTATTTCCTGTGGTAGGGTACACTATTACCCTATAATATAATACGTGGTCCAATTTAAAAATTATAGGTCAATATTAAGGTCCCGATACCGTGCCGTTAGTTAACATAGAAAAATGTCTTTGAATTTTTAAAGCATTTTAGAACGCTTATTTCCTCATTTTAAGCTTCTCAGAACACTTTTTTTCGCATAGGCATACATAGTAAACTTTTAGGGTCACGCTGTGTACCCCCTAAATGACCTATAATTATTTCCTGTGGTAGGGTACACTATTACCCTATAATATAATACGTGGTCCAATTTAAAAATTATAGGTCAATATTAAGGTCCGATACCATGCCGTTAGTTAACATAGAAAAGTGTCTTCGTATTTTCTTGTTTTAATGCACTATTTAAAACATACATAGTGTACCCCTAATTGACCTATAATTATTTCCTGTTGTAGGGTACACTATTACCCTGTAATATAATACCTGGGCCAATTGAAATATTATGGTTCCATATTAAGGTCTGATATCGCGCCTTGCGTTAGTTAACCATTGAAAGATGTCTTTGAATTTTTAAAGCATTTTAGAACGCTTATTTCTTCATTTTAAGCTTCTCAGAACACTCTATTTCGCATAGGCATACATAGTAAATTTTAGGGTCACGCTGTCTACCACCTAATTGACCTATAATTATTTCCTGTGTAAGGTACACTATTACCCTGTAATATAATACGTGGTACAATTTAAAAATTATAGGTCAATATTAAGGTCCGATACCGTGCCGTTAGTTAACATAGAAAAGTGTCTTCGTATTTCCTTGTTTTAATGCACTATTTAAAATATACATAGTGTACCCCTAAATGACCTATAATTATTTCCTGTGGTAGGGTACACTATTACCCTGTAATATAATAGGTGGTCCAATTTAAAAATTATAGGTCAATATTAAGGTCCGATACCGTGCCGTTAGTTAACATAGAAAAATGTCTTTGAATTTTTAAGCATTTTAGAACGCTTATTTCTTCATTTAAGCATCTCAGAACACTCTATTTCGCATAGGCATATATAGTAAACGTTTAGGGTCACTCTGTGTACCCCCTAATTGACCTATAATTATTTCCTGTGGTAGGGTACACTATAACCCTGTAATATAATACGTGGTCCAATTTAAAAATTATAGGTCAATATTAAGGTCTGATACCGTGCCGTTAGTTAACATAGAAAAGTGTCTTCGTATTTCCTTGTTTTAATGCACTATTTAAAATATACATAGTGTACCCCCTAATTGACCTATAATTATTTCCTGGGTAGGGTACACTATACCCTGTAATATAATACCTGGTCCAATTTAAATATTATGGGTCAATATTAAGGTCTGATATTGCGCCTTGCGTTAGTTAACCATTGGAAGATGTCTTTGAATTTTTAAGGCATTTTAGAACGCTTATTTCTTCATTTTAAGCATCTCAGAACACTCTATTTCGCATAGGCATACATAGTAAAATTTAGGGTCACGCTGTGTACCCCCTAAATGACCTATAATTATTTCCTGTGGTAGGGTACACTATTACCCTATAATATAATACGTGGTCCAATTTAAAAATTATAGGTCAATATTAAGGTCCGATACCGTGCCGTTAGTTAACATAGAAAAATGTCTTTGAATTTTAAAGCATTTTAGAACGCTTATTTCCTCATTTTAAGCTTCTCAGAACACTTTTTTTCGCATAGGCATACATAGTAAATTTTAGGGTCACGCTTGTGTACCCCCTAATTGACCTATAATTATTTCCTTTGGTAGGGTACACTATTACCCTGTAATATAATACCTGGTCCAATTTAAATTTTATGGGTCAATATTAAGGTCTGATATTGCGCCTTGCGTTAGTTAACCATTGAAAGATGTCTTTGAATTTTTAAAGCATTTTAGAACGCTTATTTCTTCATTTTAAGCATCTCAGAACACTCTATTTCGCATAGCATACATAGTAAAATTTAGGGTCACGCTGTGTACCCCCTTAATGACCTATAATTATTTCCTGTGGTAGGGGTACACTATTACCCTTTAATATAATACGTGGTCCAATTTAAAAATTATAGGTCAATATTAAGGTCCGATACCATGCCGTTAGTTAACATAGAAAAGTGTCTTCGTATTTTCTTGTTTTAATGCACTATTTAAAACATACATAGTGTACCCCTAATTGACCTATAATTATTTCCTGTTGTAGGGTACACAATTACCCTGTAATATAATACCTGGTCCAATTGAAATATTATGGTTCCATATTAAGGTTTGATATCGCGCTTTGCGTTAGTTAACCATTGAAAGATGTCTTTGAATTTTTAAAGCATTTTAGAACGCTTATTTCTTCATTTTAAGCTTCTCAGAACACTCTATTTCGCATAGGCATACATAGTAAATTTTAGGGTCACGCTGTGTACCACCTAATTGACCTATAATTATTTCCTGTGGTAAGGTACACTATTACCCTGTAATATAATACGTGGTACAATTTAAAAATTATAGTGTCAATATTAAGGTCCGATACCGTGCCGTTAGTTAACATAGAAAAGTGTCTTCGTATTCCTTGTTTAATGCACTATTTAAAATATACATAGTGTACCCCTAAATGACCTATAATTATTTCCTGTGGTAGGGTACACTATTACCCTGTAATATAATAGGTGGTCCAATTTAAAAATTATAGGTCAATATTAAGGTCCGATACCGTGCCGTTAGTTAACATAGAAAAATGTCTTTGAATTTTTAAAGCATTTTAGAACGCTTATTTCTTCATTTTAAGCATCTCAGAACACTCTATTTCGCATAGGCATATATAGTAAACTTTAGGGTCACTCTGTGTACCCCCTAAGTGACCTATAATTATTTCCTGTGGTAGGGTACACTATAACCCTGTAATATAATACGTGGTCCAATTTAAAAATTATAGGTCAATATTAAGGACCGATACCGTGCCGTTAGTTAACATAGAAAAGTGTCTTCGTATTTCCTTGTTTTAATGCACTATTTAAAATATACATAGTGTACCCCCTAATTGACCTATAATTATTTCCTGGGGTAGGGTACACTATTACCCTGTAATATAATACCTGGTCCAATTTAAATATTATGGGTCAATATTAAGGTCTGATATTGCGCCTTGCGTTAGTTAACCATTGCAAGATGTCTTTGAATTTTTAAGGCATTTTAGAACGCTTATTTCTTCATTTTAAGCATCTCAGAACACTCTATTTCGCATAGGCATACATAGTAAAATTTAGGGTCACGCTGTGTACCCCCTAAATGACCTATAATTATTTCCTGTGGTAGGGTACACTATTACCCTATAATATAATACGTGGTCCAATTTAAAAATTATAGGTCAATATTAAGGTCCGATACCGTGCCGTTAGTTAACATAGAAAAGTGTCTTCGTATTTTCTTGTTTTAATGCACTATTTAAAACATACATAGTGTACCCCCTAATTGACCTATAATTATTTCCTGTTGTAGGGTACACAATTACCCTGTAATATAATACCTGGTCCAATTGAAATATTATGGTTCCATATTAAGGTCTGATATCGCGCTTTGCGTTAGTTAACCATTGAAAGATGTCTTTGAATTTTTAAAGCATTTTAGAACGCTTATTTCTTCATTTTAAGCTTCTCAGAACACTCTATTTCGCATAGGCATACATAGTAAATTTTAGGGTCACGCTGTGTACCACCTAATTGACCTATAATTATTTCCTGTGGTAAGGTACACTATTACCCTGTAATATAATACGTGGTACAATTTAAAAATTATAGGTCAATATTAAGGTCCGATACCGTGCCGTTAGTTAACATAGAAAAGTGTCTTCGTATTTCCTTGTTTTAATGCACTATTTAAAATATACATAGTGTACCCCCTAAATGACCTATAATTATTTCCTGTGGTAGGGTACACTATTACCCTGTAATATAATAGGTGGTCCAATTTAAAAATTATAGGTCAATATTAAGGTCCGATACCGTGCCGTTAGTTAACATAGAAAAATGTCTTTGAATTTTTAAAGCATTTTAGAACGCTTATTTCTTCATTTTAAGCATCTCAGAACACTCTATTTCGCATAGGCATATATAGTAAACTTTAGGGTCACTCTGTGTACCCCCTAATTGACCTATAATTATTTCCTGTGGTAGGGTACACTATAACCCTGTAATATAATACGTGGTCCAATTTAAAAATTATAGGTCAATATTAAGGACCGATACCGTGCCGTTAGTTAACATAGAAAAGTGTCTTCGTATTTCCTTGTTTTAATGCACTATTTAAAATATACATAGTGTACCCCCTAATTGACCTATAATTATTTCCTGGGGTAGGGTACACTATTACCCTGTAATATAATACCTGGTCCAATTTAAATATTATGGGTCAATATTAAGGTCTGATATTGCGCCTTGCGTTAGTTAACCATTGCAAGATGTCTTTGAATTTTTAAGGCATTTTAGAACGCTTATTTCTTCATTTTAAGCATCTCAGAACACTCTATTTCGCATAGGCATACATAGTAAAATTTAGGGTCACGCTGTGTACCCCCTAAATGACCTATAATTATTTCCTGTGGTAGGGTACACTATTACCCTATAATATAATACGTGGTCCAATTTAAAAATTATAGGTCAATATTAAGGTCCGATACCGTGCCGTTAGTTAACATAGAAAAATGTCTTTGAATTTTTAAAGCATTTTAGAACGCTTATTTCCTCATTTTAAGCTTCTCAGAACACTTTTTTTCGCATAGGCATACATAGTAAACTTTAGGGTCACGCTGTGTACCCCCTAAATGACCTATAATTATTTCCTGTGGTAGGGTACACTATTACCCTATAATATAATACGTGGTCCAATTTAAAAATTATAGGTCAATATTAAGGTCCGATACCATGCCGTTAGTTAACATAGAAAAGTGTCTTCGTATTTTCTTGTTTTAATGCACTATTTAAAACATACATAGTGTACCCCCTAATTGACCTATAATTATTTCCTGTTGTAGGGTACACTATTACCCTGTAATATAATACCTGGGCCAATTGAAATATTATGGTTCCATATTAAGGTCTGATATCGCGCCTTGCGTTAGTTAACCATTGAAAGATGTCTTTGAATTTTTAAAGCATTTTAGAACGCTTATTTCTTCATTTTAAGCTTCTCAGAACACTCTATTTCGCATAGGCATACATAGTAAATTTTAGGGTCACGCTGTCTACCACCTAATTGACCTATAATTATTTCCTGTGGTAAGGTACACTATTACCCTGTAATATAATACGTGGTACAATTTAAAAATTATAGGTCAATATTAAGGTCCGATACCGTGCCGTTAGTTAACATAGAAAAGTGTCTTCGTATTTCCTTGTTTTAATGCACTATTTAAAATATACATAGTGTACCCCCTAAATGACCTATAATTATTTCCTGTGGTAGGGTACACTATTACCCTGTAATATAATAGGTGGTCCAATTTAAAAATTATAGGTCAATATTAAGGTCCGATACCGTGCCGTTAGTTAACATAGAAAAATGTCTTTGAATTTTTAAAGCATTTTAGAACGCTTATTTCTTCATTTTAAGCATCTCAGAACACTCTATTTCGCATAGGCATATATAGTAAACTTTAGGGTCACTCTGTGTACCCCCTAATTGACCTATAATTATTTCCTGTGGTAGGGTACACTATAACCCTGTAATATAATACGTGGTCCAATTTAAAAATTATAGGTCAATATTAAGGTCTGATACCGTGCCGTTAGTTAACATAGAAAAGTGTCTTCGTATTTCCTTGTTTTAATGCACTATTTAAAATATACATAGTGTACCCCCTAATTGACCTATAATTATTTCCTGGGGTAGGGTACACTATTACCCTGTAATATAATACCTGGTCCAATTTAAATATTATGGGTCAATATTAAGGTCTGATATTGCGCCTTGCGTTAGTTAACCATTGGAAGATGTCTTTGAATTTTTAAGGCATTTTAGAACGCTTATTTCTTCATTTTAAGCATCTCAGAACACTCTATTTCGCATAGGCATACATAGTAAAATTTAGGGTCACGCTGTGTACCCCCTAAATGACCTATAATTATTTCCTGTGGTAGGGTACACTATTACCCTATAATATAATACGTGGTCCAATTTAAAAATTATAGGTCAATATTAAGGTCCGATACCGTGCCGTTAGTTAACATAGAAAAATGTCTTTGAATTTTTAAAGCATTTTAGAACGCTTATTTCCTCATTTTAAGCTTCTCAGAACACTTTTTTTCGCATAGGCATACATAGTAAACTTTAGGGTCACGCTGTGTACCCCCTAATTGACCTATAATTATTTCCTTTGGTAGGGTACACTATTACCCTGTAATATAATACCTGGTCCAATTTAAATTTTATGGGTCAATATTAAGGTCTGATATTGCGCCTTGCGTTAGTTAACCATTGAAAGATGTCTTTGAATTTTTAAAGCATTTTAGAACGCTTATTTCTTCATTTTAAGCATCTCAGAACACTCTATTTCGCATAGGCATACATAGTAAAATTTAGGGTCACGCTGTGTACCCCCTTAATGACCTATAATTATTTCCTGTGGTAGGGTACACTATTACCCTTTAATATAATACGTGGTCCAATTTAAAAATTATAGGTCAATATTAAGGTCCGATACCATGCCGTTAGTTAACATAGAAAAGTGTCTTCGTATTTTCTTGTTTTAATGCACTATTTAAAACATACATAGTGTACCCCCTAATTGACCTATAATTATTTCCTGTTGTAGGGTACACTATTACCCTGTAATATAATACCTGGGCCAATTGAAATATTATGGTTCCATACTAAGGTCTGATATCGCGCCTTGCGTTAGTTAACCATTGAAAGATGTCTTTGAATTTTTAAAGCATTTTAGAACGCTTATTTCTTCATTTTAAGCTTCTCAGAACACTCTATTTCGCATAGTCATACATAGTAAATTTTAGGGTCACGCTGTCTACCACCTAATTGACCTATAATTATTTCCTGTGGTAAGGTACACTATTACCCTGTAATATAATACGTGGTACAATTTAAAAATTATAGGTCCATATTAAGGTCCGATACCGTGCCGTTAGTTAACATAGAAAAGGGTCTTCGTATTTCCTTGTTTTAATGCACTATTTAAAATATACATAGTGTACCCCCTAAATGACCTATAATTATTTCCTGTGGTAGGGTACACTATTACCCTGTAATATAATAGGTGGTCCAATTTAAAAATTATAGGTCAATATTAAGGTCCGATACCGTGCCGTTAGTTAACATAGAAAAATGTCTTTGAATTTTTAAAGCATTTTAGAACGCTTATTTCTTCATTTTAAGCATCTCAGAACACTCTATTTCGCATAGGCATATATAGTAAACTTTAGGGTCACTCTGTGTACCCCCTAAGTGACCTATAATTATTTCCTGTGGTAGGGTACACTATAACCCTGTAATATAATACGTGGTCCAATTTAAAAATTATAGGTCAATATTAAGGTCCGATACCGTGCCGTTAGTTAACATAGAAAAGTGTCTTCGTATTTCCTTGTTTTAATGCACTATTTAAAATATACATAGTGTACCCCCTAATTGACCTATAATTATTTCCTGGGGTAGGGTACACTATTACCCTGTAATATAATACCTGGTCCAATTTAAATATTATGGGTCAATATTAAGGTCTGATATTGCGCCTTGCGTTAGTTAACCATTGGAAGATGTCTTTGAATTTTTAAGGCATTTTAGAACGCTTATTTCTTCATTTTAAGCATCTCAGAACACTCTATTTCGCATAGGCATACATAGTAAAATTTAGGGTCACGCTGTGTACCCCCTAAATGACCTATAATTATTTCCTGTGGTAGGGTACACTATTACCCTATAATATAATACGTGGTCCAATTTAAAAATTATAGGTCAATATTAAGGTCCGATACCGTGCCGTTAGTTAACATAGAAAAATGTCTTTGAATTTTTAAAGCATTTTAGAACGCTTATTTCCTCATTTTAAGCTTCTCAGAACACTTTTTTTCGCATAGGCATACATAGTAAACTTTAGGGTCACGCTGTGTACCCCCTAATTGACCTATAATTATTTCCTTTGGTAGGGTACACTATTACCCTGTAATATAATACGTGGTCCAATTTAAAAATTATAGGTCAATATTAAGTTCCGATACCGTGCCGTTAGTTAACATTGAAAAATGTCTTCGTATTTCCTTGTTTTAATGCACTATTTAAAATATACATAGTGTACCCCCTAATTGACCTATAATTATTTCCTGTGGTAGGGTACACTATTACCCTGTAATATAATACCTGGTCCAATTGAAATATTATGGGTCAATATTAAGGTCTGATATTGCGCCTTGCGTTAGTTAACCATTGAAAGATGTCTTTGAATTTTTAAAGCATTTTAGAACGCTTATTTCTTCATTTTAAGCATCTCAGAACACTCTATTTCGCATAGGCATAAATAGAAAACTTTAGGGTCACTCTGTGTACCCCCTAATTGACCTATAATTATTTCCTGTGGTAGGGTACACTATTACCCTGTAATATAATACGTGGTCCAATTTAAAAATTATAGGTCAATATTAACCCCTTATTTCCGAAGCGTCACGAAAAAACATCTACATGCAAACTCCGGATAGGTGTTGTTTCGTGACTCTCCAGGTATATAAGGTGGGGAAGGTAGCTTCGCGGTTGTTGGGGTTCATTGGGGGAGGGGAGAAAATAGGATTGTCAGTTAACATCAATTAGTTCCCTCCCTATGCATTGTTGAAAAGTTTTCTCCTAAGGTTGCTATTCTTAACTTTAAAAATTGCCGGCATGACTCTTAGAGAAAGCGCCAAACACCAAATTTTATCTTCTAATGCAAACTTCACAAAAAAGACACTGTTTTAAATCAACAAATGGACGTATCCTGTGCTATAACGAAATGCTTCACAGCCCTTTTTTATAAAAAATAAATAAATAAATAAATGTTTTTCAGAATTGATGTTAAAGTATTTACAATTATTTAATCAATAAGAATTTATAATTGTGTCAAATTACAATTAAAACTAAAACATAGCGTTTTTTTATTCTTCGCGGGCATTCCTAAGAGCTGCTATACTTTAATAATTCTTTTCTCTTAGCCACAAGAGTTTGTCATAGAGCAACCGTTAAGCAAACTTCGAATAATTATGGAACATATATTAATTTCTTCGGTTTAATAATTTTTCTTTGCATTAGCACTATAAACTTCAAAACGAAATTATAATTTTTTTCATATCACATTATGAAATTTTATTTTTGAAGCAAAAAAAAAGAAAGAAGAACCATTTAATCAACGGCTATGTTCATTTGTGGCAATTTGACTTGTTAAAATTGTGCTAAATATAAGTATATATGAATTTAAAATTTTTTCTTTTAACTGAAACGTAAAATAAACTGTTGCCATATTGGATTTCCATGTCGAGTTTACTGACAAAATAGCCTAAACTGACGAAACTGTACTTCACTCTAACCACATTAAATATTCGCTATTCATAGGAATAAGAAAGTTGTTTAATTAATTCTGTCAAACATTGATTAACATTTCTTTTACACTTGTTAAAATACATCCGTGGTTAAAAAAAATGAATAAATAAAAGAAAGAAGGAAAAAAAAACACTTTTGTAATATAAAAAAAAGCGTTTGTTATTAGCGCATACAGAAATTTGTTTGATATTTCAACTTAATTACCTAATACAATTCTTATTCTCAAGTCTTTGGAGGTTATGATGCTTGAGCAATTACCTTATAATTATTGAGCAATTACTTAATTTTTCTTATTAAAAAGTGGAATAAAATTTTAATTACATAGTTTCTCGGGGAATTTTTTTTCAGAACAATATATCTAGTACACAGAGGAAATGTAGTGTTTTATACGTACATATACGAATTAATGTGCTTTTGAGCAGGTACACAAGGAAACCTCAGGAACACTTACATAAAACTTTCGAATGATAAAGATCAATGCTTTATTGTTAAATAATAATACGCCGCATAAATCGATAAAGGAAAAAAAAAAGGTTTGAAATTGAAAAAGGACTGATTTCTTGTTTTAGTTACTTTTTTAAATTTAAAAATTTATAACAACATTAAAACTTATATTTTTCATTATGATATGCGTCGTTATGTTACTCGATATTGATCGCGAATAAAGAAACTTAGACATTATCTTTTAATATTTTATGGTGCATAAAAATATTGAAAATACAATACATTAATGTCTACAAATTTATTTCAATGTAAGAAAATATACGAATTTATTCTAAGGAATTTTCAGTATTTCTACTTTTTTCAATATCTTTTTCGTTTATTTTTTGTTCAGAAAATGTTTAGAAATAGACGACCTAACAAATTTTCGAAAATGTTTGAAAGCCTTTCATTTGTCATACAAAAATCAAGTTTTTATCGATCAAAATACTACTTTTATTTCTCATTGATTCTCAACCTCATTGATATCAAACCGTTTTAATGTTATTCAAAATGCTAATGATTAGTGTTAATATTTTACAAACTTTAAATAATAAATATTTTCTTTTTTTTTCTTTTTCTTAATTATGCGTAATCATTTTTTTCTTCATAAAAATCATTCAGTGTTCTATTTCAAATTTATATTACTGTGGTAGTACTCCCTTAGGAATATTTCTTTCTTTTTTTTTTTTCGCGGCAAGGGAAAGACTAATGTTTGTAAGCATTCTGAGTAATGATTTGCACAATACGGTTGTCCACTATTTGCTTTACTTAGAAAAATTTCACAAAGCTTTTTGACTCCTCTTCACCACAGGACATCTAAACTATCCTACTAACCCACAGTTACCAGAGGCAGAAATTCTTTCAATACTTGTCTATTCCTTCTTCATTGTTACTTGTGGAATTACAATAGCTGCGGAAAGGCATTGTAAGGAATTGCACACAGTAAACGTCACCAAAGAAAAATACACAAAATTCAACCACTTCAATTTCTGTTGGGTTTTTTTTTAAATTTAAGAAAAAATTATACTATATTTTTTTTTCTGGGAGAGAGAGATTAGCGATCATCGTAAAAAATAAGGAAAAAACACGGAACACCTTAAGAAAAAGATATAGATAAAACTGATATTGGAGAAAAAAAAGTTAGAGAAATTCATATTCAAACATTGTCACACCAAAAGGTCGTGCAATTTTCATCAGATTTATAAATATAATATTAACTAAGTACTGTTGGTTTTTCTATGGTGATAAAATTAAAGATATCTAGCCTTTTTTCTATTACACTTTTTCTATTGTATTTAATTAGTTTCTTTTAGTAAATAATGTCTAATAATTCAACTGTTAGTCTCTCTCTCTTTAAACAATAACATGAGTTAATTAAATTTTAATTGTTTTAATTAGGGGAAAATAATATATACTTCAATTATTAAATGCAAATTTTTCATGCATTTTCAATTTCATATATACCTTCTCTGATCGACTACGTACCCTAGTTTATGGTGTTTCCCATAGATTTAAGAAAAAAAATAGAAATTATTTTTATGCATACATAAAAAAAAATATAATTAAGTAAGTAAATAATTAAGCAGAGACATATATTGTTACTAATGCAAAGTAGAAACAGAAAATTATAAGAAATAAACTTCCTCTACTTAGTTATTTTTCTCTCTTCTTAAATTTTTTTTTTTCAAAATAAGAAATGTGATTTTTATTAGAAATAATGAAATTTAATGTCTAAAAACTATGTACTTAAAAATTAAAAGATTTTAAATATTGTGGGCATTTCTTTTTTTTTTTTTTTTTTTTTTTTTTTGCTGGCAGCAAATCTTAAAACAGATTTAACAATATTTAGAATATTTAATAAAGATTTTGAAAACAGAACTTCTAAGGAATTTAAAATACTTGTTCAAAAAAATCTAATTGCGCAGAAATTACAATTTAAAACTTTAAAGATTTCAATGATATAAGAAATTACATTGTATAGTTATATTTAAATTTTAAATCACTTCACAAAATCAACCATTAAATAAATGTAAGCGATATTCATAAAATAAATTTATTTCAATGGTACCATTCAATTGAAATTAATTCAAAACAATTTATTCAAAATCTGATGATTAATATTGGTAGACATAAGAAAACTCTATCATATTTTATGTAATCAAATCTTTTTTTTTTCTTAAAGAAAATTCTTAAAAAGAAAACAATAGTTGTTTTGCTGTCTTTTCAGCTTTTTTTTTTCTCCTTTTTAAATTTTCTTTTTTTTTTCTAATAACGCAATTGGAAACAGTTACCTAAGTTTTTTGTTCTGTTTCGATTTTAGCAATTTTAATAAATTTCAAATTTTGTCAATAAATTAATCATTTGAATACAATTGAAAAAGACTTTAGTTCTAGTCAGTCATAATTTTCCTTTTATTTTCTTTTGAATAACCTCTTTGTCTATGTATGCTTAAATTAAAAAATAAATAAAAATCAACTGTTTCACAAGGGAGGAAACGAGGGGGACTAAGTCTAGTAATTTTCGTTATGAATGAATGTGGTCTGCCGTTTTTCTATGTGTTCCAATTTAGGAGAAAGTGCAATAATTTTTCTTCTTATATGAGGAATGGATAAAATTTCTAAAAAATCGTTTCTATTTCAAAAATATTTTGAAAGTTTGATTGTTCTAGACGACGTATAAAAGTATTTACTGTTAGCCTGGAAGAACGAGCGGGGATAATTTTATGACACCATGCATTCTATAAGTTCGTATTCCTGAAAAACTAGGGAAAGGAACCTTTTCATCCCTTTCTTATTCGTAGCTTCCTCTATCTTATTCTGTACTTATCTACCTTTTGTGAGTAATTAAAATGATATTTGGGCATTTTCCTTCATCACCAATAGACGTTTTATCCTTTCCCCAAATATCTTCCAGTTTGTTCTACCCTCCGCAATACTTACAAGAACTGAGCTATCTAATAAAAATCCACAATTTGTACCTAAGACGCTACCTATCTGTGAATGAAAATCAAAAACCTTGCTATGTCATTGATTAGAATCACTAACTACGCGTTCAAATATTAAACGATTTTCGCCTGGAATCAACCAAAGTATAAAATAAAAACTTCTAGAAGTTTTCTAGACTAACGATTTGTGCCTTATTTTTTTTCCGCCCCAAAACGTATGATTTCTGTCTGTAACTATTGTCTCCAATATAGCAAAATATAAAAAAAAAATATTATTATATACAAACATGTCTGCATTAAAACAATCATATCGAGTATAATATAATAATTTATATTCAAATTATCAGTGAAGTAAATATTATGCTTTAAATTTTATTGCGAAAAAAAACAATGGTACACGTTTCAAATAATTTAGCAATAATTATTCAAAGTAAGTCTAAGACTAAAAAGTGATATATTTCTAAAAAAAAATTGTAATTTGTTTTTGCAACGTATAAATGAATTTCATTTTGCGTTAATCAAATTTTGAATCGCACAATACTTTGGCTAGAGTTGAATAGAAAATATGGCTTAACTTGATGTTTCTTTGCGGTTGTAGCAAATTTAATCTTGCACTGATTTTTCTGACATTGCATGTATCTCTTCTTATTTTGTTTTAAGAAATTAGAAATGTTTTTACCTCATTAATTAAATTTAAAAAAAAAATTATTCAGTGTGTTTATTTATTA
Source organism: Parasteatoda tepidariorum (assembly GCF_982258835.1). Classification (NCBI taxonomy): domain Eukaryota; kingdom Metazoa; phylum Arthropoda; class Arachnida; order Araneae; family Theridiidae; genus Parasteatoda; species Parasteatoda tepidariorum. The sequence continues at coordinate 44,511 of NW_028257464.1, forward strand.
TTATTATTTTCTTTCAAGATTTAAGTTATTTTAATGCTATTAACCATGTAACATACTACTATTTCTATTTATTAAAATTATTCACGTTAATATTGAAAAAAAGAACATAAATGAAACATTTTACTTTTAAAAAAACTCAAGTATCAACAGGTTTTATTTAAAATGTTAATATAACGGAATGGACATTATCACCTTCCCGCTTCCCGCTCCAATGTGCTGTTTACTTTATTCATTTATTTAATTTTTTAAAAAACTGAGTGTAATAAAAAATACTTTTAAAATTTAGAAAAAGCCTTCCAAAATATTAAAATTAATCAGATAGTATCTTTAATTGTATTAATTTCTTTATCGTTTATACTTTTTTTCTATAGAGAAAATTTAAAAACAACTGAATTACTTTAGTTCTGTTTTATATAAACTTTTGTTTTTGCAACAATAAACAATGCTTAGCACCTATGTGACTTATTAAAGCATTCTAACGTAAGAAATAAATAAGAAAAAGATAATTAAATAGATAAATTAATAACATTTGTAAAATTACGACAGCAATTATTTTTTTTAAAAATTATCTAGGGCGAAATGTTTCTAAAAATATACGAGCAAGAAGGATTCACATACAGTTTCCGTTTTATTTATTTATATTTTTTCGGAGAAGGAGGCCAGCACACCTTGATCGAAGAATGTAGTGGTGTCAATCGCTATACAAAAGGGAAAGAATTCCCGATGTGTGTTGTGAATGATTGAGCCGGTTGGAAAGGGTACTGAGTTGAGGCGTGTAAGACGAATACCTGCTGCGTAATGAGAATATAACAATATACTATGCAAAACACTTCTTGACATAAGATAGTCACTTTTACTTTGGCCATTTTTGCTGAAAAGGATTGCAACCAGCAAGAAACATTTTCTTAGAAAAATAGCAGTTGGGCTTCATTTAACCGTGAAGAACTAACCACATTCTTTAATTTATTGTTGAACGTTTACGCAAACAAATTCCGATTCGACGTCAAAAGTGGTTATTGGGAGAAAAAAAAGAATCTGTAACTAGACTTGTATTTTAAAACTTAGACTACTTTCAAACTACAAAAGAAAATTCTTTTATTTTTATTAAAAAATGAATTTAAGGAATTCTAACAACTTTGAAATTCTCCATTATCAAATATTAATGTCAACAAATTGCTTAATATTACACTTATACCGTTAAAAGTAAATTATGCCTGATAATTATATACAAATTAGCTAAGATGATAGTATTCTATTTTTTTACAGATTTCTTTTCACTGAAAAAAAAAAGATACTAAACAGACTAATCCATCTTTCTGATTCTTCAATCATAAACTAACCATATATCTATAATAATACACACAAATAAAATGTGATAACTTGTGGCCACCAGATGCGGGAATAGTTTTTGTTATAATTTAATTTAAAGTTAATGAAGCCGATGACACTATCCGAATGTTCTTGCCTACAAGATAGCGAGCACGTTATGTAAAGGCTTAGTTCTTAAAGATGAAAACGCAGGTCTTGATATCATTCAGTTTTATTGCTAATTTATTGAACAATATAAGATGTGCTCTGCAATAAAATGCTGCTCTAAATATTATCACTCAAAATTTAATAATTTTGAGTGATGATTCTATTTAATGAAAAGAAATAATATTTTTGTCTTAAGAGGTCCACTTAGAATATGCATATTATTTCATATAACTATTGATTTCTATGAAAACTTCAATACACAGGTGATTCCTCAGAATGAAAATAAATATTTTTCAAAATATTGTTGTCAGAAAGGAAAAGATAATTTGGAATATATGGCCTTCATAGATCAGTAAAGAGAAAGATTGAAACTTATACCTTTAACTATTATGCCTTTCTATTACTCTCTCTGAATCTAATTATGGGGATCAAAAAGTATTACTCAAATAGTATAAAATTTGTTTACACTAAGACAATTTGGTTGAAAATAAGTGAAAAATATTATATTTAGCATTTTAATAATTTATGGTTATGAAATAGAGCATGAAACACCCGTATCTCTTTCTGAGTTAGATAAAATCTTCCAAACACAGATCACTTGCAAACATTATATATATATTTTTTTAAAGTTTGCCTTTATTTTCACACACAGTTATTTTGATCTAAAAGAAACAATTTTCATTAATTTTCAATTTTTGCAATTTCTTTAATTTTGAAAATCAATTTCGGATAACTTTTTTACATGTATGAAAATAAAATTTTTGTTCAAATTATTATATTCATATTTCATATTTTAGTATAAATATAATTCTGATAATCTAACAGAGTTTTTTAGAAACTATCGTACTGTTTTTTACAATTAAAAAATACTGAAATAAGTTATAGATGGTAATTTGAGTGCAAGAAAAAGTATATATAAAAGGAACACCGGTGTCTCATCTTCGTCAAACGGTTAAAAAATAAAATCTAGTATTTTTTAGGGACTGTTCAACTGATCATTTCGAGCCATGGGTATTCTCATTTATAAAACTAAGATAGCTAAATCGTTCAGATTCTGCAAAATATTAATCTTTAAACTTTAAGATTGAGCAAAATTTTATAATTTAATCTTTAAGATTCTGAAAAATTTAATGCAATATACTATTAAAAAACTATTTAATAAAAATCTCCATTTAATAAAAAATAATAGATTATTCAAATTATTTTTAAGTTAAATAAAATTTGAGTAAAGAAGTCTCGAGATTCGATGTCGGAAGTGGTAAAACAGAGAAATTTGTGAGGTATGGTATACATATTATTTAAAGCTAAATTAATTATTCAGGAATTATTTGAAATAATGAAATGTAGTAAAAAAATTATTGAAGAGCAATTTTTATCTAAACTTTTTACATTTCATGATTTTGTGAAAAAAATCGAGTAAAAAAAAACAATAGAAAAGATGTAAAAAGAAAACAAAAGAAGAAGGAAGGAAACTTTTACAATTCTAGTTATTCGTCGTCAAAAAAGTGCTGAACTAACGTTTTGGTAAATGGGGTGTTTTAAACTTATCCAACAATTTGCTGCTGCATGCATTTTCCCCCCACTAGACTGAGTTTCAATGAAGAGAAAGGAGAATCATTTACACCCCTTTTACTTATCTCACTGGGTGGGAACCGTGGTCGAGTTCAAGTGAAAAACCTTCCTTCTGAAAACTGCCGTAACAGGGGAACTCAAAATCTCAGACCCTACCGGAATGAAAGAGTTAAGGTCCGATACCGTGCCGTTAGTTAACATAGAAAAGTGTCTTCGTATTTCCTTGTTTTAATGCACTATTTAAAATATACATAGTGTACCCCCTAATTGACCTATAATTATTTCCTGTGGTAGGGTACACTATTACCCTGTAATATAATACCTGGTCCAATTTAAATATTATGGGTCAATATTAAGGTCTGATATTGCGCCTTGCGTTAGTTAACCATTGGAAGATGTCTTTGAATTTTTAAGGCATTTTAGAACGCTTATTTCTTCATTTTAAGCATCTCAGAACACTCTATTTCGCATAGGCATACATAGTAAAATTTAGGGTCACGCTGTGTACCCCCTAAATGACCTATAATTATTTCCTGTGGTAGGGTACACTATTACCCTGTAATATAATACGTGGTCCAATTTAAAAATTATAGGTCAATATTAAGGTCCGATACCGTGCCGTTAGTTAACATAGAAAAATGTCTTTGAATTTTTAAAGCATTTTAGAACGCTTATTTCCTCATTTTAAGCTTCTCAGAACACTTTTTTTCGCATAGGCACACATAGTAAACTTTAGGGTCACGCTGTGTACCCCCTAATTGACCTATAATTATTTCCTTTGGTAGGGTACACTATTACCCTGTAATATAATACCTGGTCCAATTTAAATTTTATGGGTCAATATTAAGGTCTGATATTGCGCCTTGCGTTAGTTAACCATTGAAAGATGTCTTTGAATTTTTAAAGAATTTTAGAACGCTTATTTCTTCATTTTAAGCATCTCAGAACACTCTATTTCGCATAGGCATATATAGAAAACTTTAGGGTCACTCTGTGTACCCCCTAATTGACCTATAATTATTTCCTGTGGTAGGGTACACTATTACCCTGTAATATAATACGTGGTCCAATTTAAAAATTATAGGTCAATATTAAGGTCCGATACCGTGCCGTTAGTTAACATAGAAAAGTGTCTTCGTATTTCCTCGTTTTAATGCACTATTTAAAATATACATAGTGTACCCCCTAATTGACCTATAATTATATCCTGTAGTAGGGTACACTATTACCCTGTAATATAATACCTGGTCCAATTTAAATATTATGGGTCAATATTAAGGTCTGATATTGCGACTTGCGTTAGTTAACCATTGGAAGATGTCTTTGAATTTTTAAAGCATTTTAGAACGCTTATTTCTTCATTTTAAGCATCTCAGAACACTCTATTTCGCATAGGCATACATAGTAAAATTTAGGGTCACGCTGTGTACCCCCTAAATGACCTATAATTATTTCCTGTGGTAGGGTACACTATTACCCTGTAATATAATACGTGGTCCAATTTAAAAATTATAGGTCAATATTAAGGTCCGATACCGTGCCGTTAGTTAACATAGAAAAATGTCTTTTAATTTTTAAAGCATTTTAGAACGCTTATTTCCTCATTTTTAGCTTCTCAGAACACTTTATTTCGCATAGGCATACATAGTAAACTTTAGGGTCACTCTGTGTACCCCCTAATTGACCTATAATTATTTCCTGTGGTAGGGTACACTATAACCCTGTAATATAATACGTGGTCCAATTTAAAAATTATAGGTCAATATTAAGGTCCGATATTGCGCCTTGCGTTAGTTAACCATTGAAAGATGTCTTTGAATTTTTAAAGCATTTTAGAACGCTTATTTCTTCATTTTAAGCTTCTCAGAACACTCTATTTCGCATAGGCATACATAGTAAAATTTAGGGTCACGCTGTGTACCCCCTAAATGACCTATAATTATTTACTGTGGTAGGGTACACTTTTACCCTGTAATATAATACGTGGTCCAATTTAAAAATTATAGGTCAATATTAAGTTCCGATACCTTGCCGTTAGTTAACATTGAAAAATGTCTTCGTATTTCCTTGTTTTAATGCACTATTTAAAATATACATAGTGTACCCCCTAATTGACCTATAATTATTTCCTGTGGTAGGGTACACTATTACCCTGTAATATAATACCTGGTCCAATTTAAATATTATGGGTCAATATTAAGGTCTGATATTGCGCCTTGCGTTAGTTAACCATTGAAAGATGTCTTTGAATTTTTAAAGCATTTTAGAACGCTTATTTCTTCATTTTAAGCATCTCGGAACACTCTATTTCGCATAGGCATATATAGTAAACTTTAGGGTCACTCTGTGTACCCCCTAATTGACCTATAATTATTTCCTGTGTATTAGGGTACACTATTACCCTGTAATATAATACGTTGTCCAATTTAAAAATTATAGGTCAATATTAAGGTCCTATACCGTGCCGTTAGTTAACATAGAAAAGTGTCTTCGTATTTCCTTGTTTTAATGCACTATTTAAAATATACATAGTGTACCCCCTAATTGACCTATAATTATATCCTGTGGTTGGGTACACTATTACCCTGTAATATAATACCTGGTCCAATTTAAATATTATGGGTCAATATTAAGGTCTGATATTGCGACTCGCGTTAGTTAACCATTGGAAGATGTCTTTGAATTTTTAAAGCATTTTAGAACGCTTATTTCTTCATTTTAAGCATCTCAGAACACTCTATTTCGCATAGGCATACATAGTAAAATTTAGGGTCACGCTGTGTACCCCCTAAATGACCTATAATTATTTCCTGTGGTAGGGTACACTATTACCCTGTAATATAATACGTGGTCCAATTTAAAAATTATAGGTCAATATTAAGGACCGATACCGTGCCGTTAGTTAACATAGAAAAATGTCTTTGAATTTTTAAAGCATTTTAGAACGCTTATTTCCTCATTTTTAGCTTCTCAGAACACTTTATTTCGCATAGGCATACATAGTAAACTTTAGGGTCACGCTGTGTACCCCCTAAATGACCTATAATTATTTACTGTGGTAGGGTACACTTTTACCCTGTAATATAATACGTGGACCAATTTAAAAATTATAGGTCAATATTAAGTTCCGATACCGTGCCGTTAGTTAACATTGAAAAATGTCTTCGTATTTCCTTGTTTTAATGCACTATTTAAAATATACATAGTGTACCCCCTAATTGACCTATAATTATTTCCTGTGGTAGGGTACACTATTACCCTGTAATATAATACCTGGTCCAATTTAAATATTATGGGTCAATATTAAGGTCTGATATTGCGCCTTGCGTTAGTTAACCATTGGAAGATGTCTTTGAATTTTTAAAGCATTTTAGAACGCTTATTTCTTCATTTTAAGCTTCTCAGAACACTCTATTTCGCATAGGCATACATAGTAAAATTTAGGGTCACGCTGTGTACCCCCTAAATGACCTATAATTATTTCCTGTGGTAGGGTACACTATTACCCTGTAATATAATACGTGGTCTAATTTAAAAATTATAGGTCAATATTAAGGTCCGATACCGTGCCGTTAGTTAACATAGAAAAATGTCTTTGAATTTTTAAAGCATTTTAGAACGCTTATTTCCTCATTTTAAGCTTCTCAGAACACTTTATTTCGCATAGGCATACATAGTAAACTTTAGGGTCACTCTGTGTACCCCCTAATTGACCTATAATTATTTCCTGTTTTAGGGTACACTATAACCCTGTAATATAATACGTGGTCCAGTTTAAAAATTATAGGTCAATATTAAGGTCCGATACCGTGCCGTAAGTTAACATAGAAAAGTGTCTTCGTATTTCCTTGTTTTAATGCACTATTTAAAATATACATAGTGTACCCCCTAATTGACCTATAATTATTTCCTGTGGTAGGGTACACTATTACCCTGTAATATAATACCTGGTCCAATTTAAATATTATGGGTCAATATTAAGGTCTGATATTGCGCCTTGCGTCAGTTAACCATTGAAAGATGTTTTTGAATTTTTAAAGCATTTTAGAACGCTTATTTCTTCATTTTAAGCATCTCAGAACACTCTATTTCGCATAGGCATATATAGTAAGCTTTAGGGTCACTCTGCGTACCCCCTAATTGACCTATAATTATTTCCTGTGGTAGGGTACACTATAACCCTGTAATATAATACGTGGTCCAATTTAAAAATTATAGGTCAATATTAAGGTCCGATACCGTGCCGTTAGTTAACATAGAAAAATGTCTTTGAATTTTTAAAGCATTTTAGAACATTTATTTCCTCATTTTAAGCTTCTCAGAACACTTTATTTCGCATAGGCATACATAGTAAACTTTAGGGTCACGCTGTGTACCCCCTAATTGACCTATAATTATTTCCTTTGGTAGGGTACACTATTACCCTGTAATATAATACCTGGTCCAATTTAAATTTTATGGGTCAATATTAAGGTCTGATATTGCGCCTTGCGTTAGTTAACCATTGAAAGATGTCTTTGAATTTTTAAAGCATTTTAGAACGCTTATTTCTTCATTTTAAGCTTCTCAGAACACTCTATTTCGCATAGGCATACATAGTAAAATTTAGGGTCACGCTGTGTACCCCCTAAATGACCTATAATTATTTCCTGTGGTAGGGTACACTATTACCCTGTAATATAATACGTGGTCCAATTTAAAAATTATAGGTCAATATTAAGTTCCGATACCGTGCCGTTAGTTAACATTGAAAAATGTCTTCGTATTTCCTTGTTTTAATGCACTATTTAAAATATACATAGTGTACCCCCTAATTGACCTATAATTATTTCCTGTGGTAGGGTACACTATTACCCTGTAATATAATACCTTTTCCAATTTAAATATTATGGGTCAATATTAAGGTCTGATATTGCGCCTTGCGTTAGTTAACCATTGAAAGATGTCTTTGAATTTTTAAAGCATTTTAGAACGCTTATTTCTTCATTTTAAGCATCTCAGAACACTCTATTTCGCATAGGCATATATAGTAAACTTTAGGGTCACTCTGTGTACCCCCTAATTGACCTATAATTATTTCCTGTGGTAGGGTACACTATTACCCTGTAATATAATACGTGGTCCAATTTAAAAATTATAGGTCAATATTAAGGTCCGATACCGTGCCGTTAGTTAACATAGAAAAGTGTCTTCGTATTTCCTTGTTTTAATGCACTATTTAAAATATACATAGTGTACCCCCTAATTGACCTATAATTATATCCTGTGGTAGGGTACACTATTACCCTGTAATATAATACGTGGTTCAATTTAAAAATTATAGGTCAATATTAAGGTCCGATACCGTGCCGTTAGTTAACATAGAAAAATGTCTTTGAATTTTTAAAGCATTTTAGAACGCTTATTTCCTCATTTTTAGCTTCTCAGAACACTTTATTTCGCATAGGCATACATAGTAAACTTTAGGGTCACTCTGTGTACCCCCTAATTGACCTATAATTATTTCCTGTGGTAGGGTACACTATAACCCTGTAATATAATACGTGGTCCAATTTAAAAATTATAGGTCAATATTAAGGTCCGATATTGCGCCTTGCGTTAGTTAACCATTGAAAGATGTCTTTGAATTTTTAAAGCATTTTAGAACGCTTATTTCTTCATTTTAAGCTTCTCAGAACACTCTATTTCGCATAGGCATACATAGTAAAATTTAGGGTCACGCTGTGTACCCCCTAAATGACCTATAAGTATTTCCTGTGGTAGGGTACACTATTACCCTGTAATATAATACGTGGTCCAATTTAAAAATTATAGGTCAATATTAAGGTCCTATACCGTGCCGTTAGTTAACATAGAAAAGTGTCTTCGTATTTCCTTGTTTTAATGCACTATTTAAAATATACATAGTGTACCCCCTAATTGACCTATAATTATATCCTGTGGTAGGGTACACTATTACCCTGTAATATAATACCTGGTCCAATTTAAATATTATGGGTCAATATTAAGGTCTGATATTGCGACTTGCGTTAGTTAACCATTGGAAGATGTCTTTGAATTTTTAAAGCATTTTAGAACGCTTATTTCTTCATTTTAAGCATCTCAGAACACTCTATTTCGCATAGGCATACATAGTAAAATTTAGGGTCACGCTGTGTACCCCCTAAATGACCTATAATTATTTCCTGTGGTAGGGTACACTATTACCCTGTAATATAATACGTGGTCCAATTTAAAAATTATAGGTCAATATTAAGGTCCGATACCGTGCCGTTAGTTAACATAGAAAAATGTCTTTGAATTTTTAAAGCATTTTAGAACGCTTATTTCCTCATTTTTAGCTTCTCAGAACACTTTATTTCGCATAGGCATACATAGTAAACTTTAGGGTCACTCTGTGTACCCCCTAATTGACCTATAATTATTTCCTGTGGTAGGGTACACTATAACCCTGTAATATAATACGTGGTCCAATTTAAAAATTATAGGTCAATATTAAAGTCCGATACCGTGCCGTTAGTTAACATAGAAAAGTGTCTTCGTATTTTCTTGTTTTAATGCACTATTTAAAACATACATAGTGTACCCCCTAATTGACCTATAATTATTTCCTGTTGTAGGGTACACTATTACCCTGTAATATAATACCTGGTCCAATTGAAATATTATGGTTCCATATTAAGGTCTGATATCGCGCCTTGCGTTAGTTAACCATTGAAAGATGTCTTTGAATTTTTAAAGCATTTTAGAACGCTTATTTCTTCATTTTAAGCTTCTCAGAACACTCTATTTCGCATAGGCATACATAGTAAATTTTAGGGTCACGCTGTGTACCACCTAATTGACCTATAATTATTTCCTGTGGTAAGGTACACTATTACCCTGTAATATAATACTTGGTACAATTTAAAAATTATAGGTCAATATTAAGGTCCGATACCGTGCCGTTAGTTAACATAGAAAAGTGTCTTCGTATTTCCTTGTTTTAATGCACTATTTAAAATATACATAGTGTACCCCCTAAATGACCTATAATTATTTCCTGTGGTAGGGTACACTATTACCCTGTAATATAATAGGTGGTCCAATTTAAAAATTATAGGTCAATATTAAGGTCCGATACCGTGCCGTTAGTTAACATAGAAAAATGTCTTTGAATTTTTAAAGCATTTTAGAACGCTTATTTCCTCATTTTAAGCTTCTCAGAACACTTTATTTCGCATAGGCATACATAGTAAACTTTAGGGTCACTCTGTGTACCCCCTAATTGACCTATAATTATTTCCTGTTTTAGGGTACACTATAACCCTGTAATATAATACGTGGTCCAGTTTAAAAATTATAGGTCAATATTAAGGTCCGATACCGTGCCGTTAGTTAACATAGAAAAGTGTCTTCGTATTTCCTTGTTTTAATGCACTATTTAAAATATACATAGTGTACCCCCTAATTGACCTATAATTATTTCCTGTGGTAGGGTACACTATTACCCTGTAATATCATACCTGGTCCAATTTAAATATTATGGGTCAATATTAAGGTCTGATATTGCGCCTTGCGTTAGTTAACCATTGAAAGATGTTTTTGAATTTTTAAAGCATTTTAGAACGCTTATTTCTTCATTTTAAGCATCTCAGAACACTCTATTTCGCATAGGCATATATAGTAAACTTTAGGGTCACTCTGTGTACCCCCTAATTGACCTATAATTATTTCCTGTGGTAGGGTACACTATAACCCTGTAATATAATACGTGGTCCAATTTAAAAATTATAGGTCAATATTAAGGTCCGATACCGTGCCGTTAGTTAACATAGAAAAGTGTCTTCGTATTTCCTTGTTTTAATGCACTATTTAAAATATACATAGTGTACCCCCTAATTGACCTATAATTATTTCCTGTGGTAGGGTACACTATTACCCTGTAATATAATACCTGGTCCAATTTAAATATTATGGGTCAATATTAAGGTCTGATATTGCGCCTTGCGTTAGTTAACCATTGGAAGATGTCTTTGAATTTTTAAAGCATTTTAGAACGCTTATTTCTTCTTTTTAAGCATCTCAGAACACTCTATTTCGCATAGGCATACATAGTAAAATTTAGGGTCACGCTGTGTACCCCCTAAATGACCTATAATTATTTCCTGTGGTAGGGTACACTATTACCCTGTAATATAATACGTGGTCCAATTTAAAAATTATAGGTCAATATTAAGGTCCGATACCGTGCCGTTAGTTAACATAGAAAAATGTCTTTGAATTTTTAAAGCATTTTAGAACGCTTATTTCCTCATTTTAAGCTTCTCAGAACACTTTATTTCGCATAGGCATACATAGTAAACTTTAGGGTCACGCTGTGTACCCCCTAATTGACCTATAATTATTTCCTTTGGTAGGGTACACTATTACCCTGTAATATAATACCTGGTCCAATTTAAATTTTATGGGTCAATATTAAGGTCTGATATTGCGCCTTGCTTTAGTTAACCATTGAAAGATGTCTTTGAATTTTTAAAGCATTTTAGAACGCTTATTTCTTCATTTTAAGCTTCTCAGAACACTCTATTTCGCATAGGCATACATAGTAAAATTTAGGGTCACGCTGTGTACCCCCTAAATGACCTATAAGTATTTCCTGTGGTAGGGTACACTATTACCCTGTAATATAATACGTGGTCCAATTTAAAAATTATAGGTCAATATTAAGGTCCTATACCGTGCCGTTAGTTAACATAGAAAAGTGTCTTCGTATTTCCTTGTTTTAATGCACTATTTAAAATATACATAGTGTACCCCCTAATTGACCTATAATTATATCCTGTGGTAGGGTACACTATTACCCTGTAATATAATACCTGGTCCAATTTAAATATTATGGGTCAATATTAAGGTCTGATATTGCGACTTGCGTTAGTTAACCATTGGAAGATGTCTTTGAATTTTTAAAGCATTTTAGAACGCTTATTTCTTCATTTTAAGCATCTCAGAACACTCTATTTCGCATAGGCATACATAGTAAAATTTAGGGTCACGCTGTGTACCCCCTAAATGACCTATAATTATTTCCTGTGGTAGGGTACACTATTACCCTGTAATATAATACGTGGTCCAATTTAAAAATTATAGGTCAATATTAAGGTCCGATACCGTGCCGTTAGTTAACATAGAAAAATGTCTTTGAATTTTTAAAGCATTTTAGAACGCTTATTTCCTCATTTTAAGCTTCTCAGAACACTTTATTTCGCATAGGCATACATAGTAAACTTTAGGGTCACGCTGTGTACCCCCTAATTGACCTATAATTATTTCCTTTGGTAGGGTACACTATTACCCTGTAATATAATACCTGGTCCAATTTAAATTTTATGGGTCAATATTAAGGTCTGATATTGCGCCTTGCTTTAGTTAACCATTGAAAGATGTCTTTGAATTTTTAAAGCATTTTAGAACGCTTATTTCTTCATTTTAAGCTTCTCAGAACACTCTATTTCGCATAGGCATACATAGTAAAATTTAGGGTCACGCTGTGTACCCCCTAAATGACCTATAAGTATTTCCTGTGGTAGGGTACACTATAACCCTGTAATATAATACGTGGTCCAATTTAAAAATTATAGGTCAATATTAAGGTCCTATACCGTGCCGTTAGTTAACATAGAAAAGTGTCTTCGTATTTCCTTGTTTTAATGCACTATTTAAAATATACATAGTGTACCCCCTAATTGACCTATAATTATATCCTGTGGTAGGGTACACTATTACCCTGTAATATAATACCTGGTCCAATTTAAATATTATGGGTCAATATTAAGGTCTGATATTGCGACTTGCGTTAGTTAACCATTGGAAGATGTCTTTGAATTTTTAAAGCATTTTAGAACGCTTATTTCTTCATTTTAAGCATCTCAGAACACTCTATTTCGCATAGGCATACATAGTAAAATTTAGGGTCACGCTGTGTACCCCCTAAATGACCTATAATTATTTCCTGTGGTAGGGTACACTATTACCCTGTAATATAATACGTGGTCCAATTTAAAAATTATAGGTCAATATTAAGGTCCGATACCGTGCCGTTAGTTAACATAGAAAAATGTCTTTGAATTTTTAAAGCATTTTAGAACGCTTATTTCCTCATTTTTAGCTTCTCAGAACACTTTATTTCGCATAGGCATACATAGTAAACTTTAGGGTCACTCTGTGTACCCCCTAATTGACCTATAATTATTTCCTGTGGTAGGGTACACTATTACCCTGTAATATAATACGTGGTCCAATTTAAAAATTATAGGTCAATATTAAGGTCCGATATTGCGCTTTGCGTTAGTTAACCATTGAAAGATGTCTTTGAATTTTTAAAGCATTTTAGAACGCTTATTTCTTCATTTTAAGCTTCTCAGAACACTCTATTTCGCATAGGCATACATAGTAAAATTTAGGGTCACGCTGTGTACCCCCTAAATGAGCTATAAGTATTTCCTGTGGTAGGGTACACTATTACCCTGTAATATAATACGTGGTCCAATTTAAAAATTATAGGTCAATATTAAGTTCCGATACCGTGCCGTTAGTTAACATTGAAAAATGTCTTCGTATTTCCTTGTTTTAATGCACTATTTAAAATATACATAGTGTACCCCCTAATTGACCTATAATTATTTCCTGTGGTAGGGTACACTATTACCCTGTAATATAATACCTGGTCCAATTTAAATATTATGGGTCAATATTAAGGTCTGATATTGCGCCTTGCGTTAGTTAACCATTGAAAGATGTCTTTGAATTTTTAAAGCATTTTAGAACGCTTATTTCTTCATTTTAAGCATCTCAGAACACTCTATTTCGCATAGGCATATATAGTAAACTTTAGGGTCACTCTGTGTACCCCCTAATTGACCTATAATTATTTCCTGTGGTAGGGTACACTATAACCCTGTAATATAATACGTGGTCCAATTTAAAAATTATAGGTCAATATTAAGGTCCGATACCGTGCCGTTAGTTAACATAGAAAAGTGTCTTCGTATTTCCTTGTTTTAATGCACTATTTAAAATATACATAGTGTACCCCCTAATTGACCTATAATTATTTCCTGTGGTAGGGTACACTATTACCCTGTAATATAATACCTGGTCCAATTTAAATATTATGGGTCAATATTAAGGTCTGATATTGCGCCTTGCGTTAGTTAACCATTGGAAGATGTCTTTGAATTTTTAAAGCATTTTAGAACGCTTATTTCTTCTTTTTAAGCATCTCAGAACACTCTATTTCGCATAGGCATACATAGTAAAATTTAGGGTCACGCTGTGTACCCCCTAAATGACCTATAATTATTTCCTGTGGTAGGGTACACTATTACCCTGTAATATAATACGTGGTCCAATTTAAAAATTATAGGTCAATATTAAGGTCCGATACCGTGCCGTTAGTTAACATAGAAAAATGTCTTTGAATTTTTAAAGCATTTTAGAACGCTTATTTCCTCATTTTAAGCTTCTCAGAACACTTTATTTCGCATAGGCATACATAGTAAACTTTAGGGTCACGCTGTGTACCCCCTAATTGACCTATAATTATTTCCTTTGGTAGGGTACACTATTACCCTGTAATATAATACCTGGTCCAATTTAAATTTTATGGGTCAATATTAAGGTCTGATATTGCGCCTTGCGTTAGTTAACCATTGAAAGATGTCTTTGAATTTTTAAAGCATTTTAGAACGCTTATTTCTTCATTTTAAGCTTCTCAGAACACTCTATTTCGCATAGGCATACATAGTAAAATTTAGGGTCACGCTGTGTACCCCCTAAATGACCTATAATTATTTCCTGTGGTAGGGTACACTATTACCCTGTAATATAATACGTGGTCCAATTTAAAAATTATAGGTCAATATTAAGTTCCGATACCGTGCCGTTAGTTAACATTGAAAAATGTCTTCGTATTTCCTTGTTTTAATGCACTATTTAAAATATACATAGTGTACCCCCTAATTGACCTATAATTATTTCCTGTGGTAGGGTACACTATTACCCTGTAATATAATACCTTTTCCAATCTAAATATTATGGGTCAATATTAAGGTCTGATATTGCGCCTTGCGTTAGTTAACCATTGAAAGATGTCTTTGAATTTTTAAAGCATTTTAGAACGCTTATTTCTTCATTTTAAGCATCTCAGAACACTCTATTTCGCATAGGCATATATAGTAAACTTTAGGGTCACTCTGTGTACCCCCTAATTGACCTATAATTATTTCCTGTGGTAGGGTACACTATTACCCTGTAATATAATACGTGGTCCAATTTAAAAATTATAGGTCAATATTAAGGTCCGATACCGTGCCGTTAGTTAACATAGAAAAGTGTCTTCGTATTTCCTTGTTTTAATGCACTATTTAAAATATACATAGTGTACCCCCTAATTGACCTATAATTATATCCTGTGGTAGGGTACACTATTACCCTGTAATATAATACGTGGTCCAATTTAAAAATTATAGGTCAATATTAAGGTCCGATACCGTGCCGTTAGTTAACATAGAAAAATGTCTTTGAATTTTTAAAGCATTTTAGAACGCTTATTTCCTCATTTTTAGCTTCTCAGAACACTTTATTTCGCAAGGCATACATAGTAAACTTTAGGGTCACTCTGTGTACCCCCTAATTGACCTATAATTATTTCCTGTGGTAGGGTACACTATAACCCTGTAATATAATACCTGGTCCAATTTAAATATTATGGGTCAATATTAAGGTCTGATATTGCGCCTTGCGTTAGTTAACCATTGAAAGATGTCTTTGAATTTTTAAAGCATTTTAGAACGCTTATTTCTTCATTTTAAGCATCTCAGAACACTCTATTTCGCATAGGCATATATAGTAAACTTTAGGGTCACTCTGTGTACCCCCTAATTGACCTATAATTATTTCCTGTGGTAGGGTACACTATTACCCTGTAATATAATACGTGGTCCAATTTAAAAATTATAGGTCAATATTAAGGTCCGATACCGTGCCGTTAGTTAACATAGAAAAGTGTCTTCGTATTTCCTTGTTTTAATGCACTATTTAAAATATACATAGTGTACCCCCTAATTGACCTATAATTATATCCTGTGGTAGGGTACACTATTACCCTGTAATATAATACCTGGTCCAATTTAAATATTATGGGTCAATATTAAGGTCTGATATTGCGACTTGCGTTAGTTAACCATTGGAAGATGTCTTTGAATTTTTAAAGCATTTTAGAACGCTTATTTCTTCATTTTAAGCATCTCAGAACACTCTATTTCGCATAGGCATACATAGTAAAATTTAGGGTCACGCTGTGTACCCCCTAAATGACCTATAATTATTTCCTGTGGTAGGGTACACTATTACCCTGTAATATAATACGTGGTCCAATTTAAAAATTATAGGTCAATATTAAGGTCCGATACCGTGGCGTTAGTTAACATAGAAAAATGTCTTTGAATTTTTAAAGCATTTTAGAACGCTTATTTCCTCATTTTTAGCTTCTCAGAACACTTTATTTCGCATAGGCATACATAGTAAACTTTAGGGTCACTCTGTGTACCCCCTAATTGACCTATAATTATTTCCTGTGGTAGGGTACACTATAACCCTGTAATATAATACGTGGTCCAATTTAAAAATTATAGGTCAATATTAAAGTCCGATACCGTGCCGTTAGTTAACATAGAAAAGTGTCTTCGTATTTTCTTGTTTTAATGCACTATTTAAAACATACATAGTGTACCCCCTAATTGACCTATAATTATTTCCTGTTGTAGGGTACACTATTACCCTGTAATATAATACCTGGTCCAATTGAAATATTATGGTTCCATATTAAGGTCTGATATCGCGCCTTGCGTTAGTTAGCCATTGAAAGATGTCTTTGAATTTTTAAAGCATTTTAGAACGCTTATTTCTTCATTTTAAGCTTCTCAGAACACTCTATTTCGCATAGGCATACATAGTAAATTTTAGGGTCACGCTGTGTACCACCTAATTGACCTATAATTATTTCCTGTGGTAAGGTACACTATTACCCTGTAATATAATACTTGGTACAATTTAAAAATTATAGGTCAATATTAAGGTCCGATACCGTGCCGTTAGTTAACATAGAAAAGTGTCTTCGTATTTCCTTGTTTTAATGCACTATTTAAAATATACATAGTGTACCCCCTAAATGACCTATAATTATTTCCTGTGGTAGGGTACACTATTACCCTGTAATATAATAGGTGGTCCAATTTAAAAATTATAGGTCAATATTAAGGTCCGATACCGTGCCGTTAGTTAACATAGAAAAATGTCTTTGAATTTTTAAAGCATTTTAGAACGCTTATTTCCTCATTTTAAGCTTCTCAGAACACTTTATTTCGCATAGGCATACATAGTAAACTTTAGGGTCACTCTGTGTACCCCCTAATTGACCTATAATTATTTCCTGTGGTAGGGTACACTATAACCCTGTAATATAATACGTGGTCCAATTTAAAAATTATAGGTCAATATTAAGGTCCGATACCGTGCCGTTAGTTAACATAGAAAAGTGTCTTCGTATTTCCTTGTTTTAATGCACTATTTAAAATATACATAGTCTACCCCCTAATTGACCTATAATTATTTCCTGTGGTAGGGTACACTATTACCCTGTAATATAATACCTGGTCCAATTTAAATATTATGGGTCAATATTAAGGTCTGATATTGCGCCTTGCGTTAGTTAACCATTGAAAGATGTCTTTGAATTTTTAAAGCATTTTAGAACGCTTATTTCTTCATTTTAAGCATCTCAGAACACTCTATTTCGCATAGGCATGTATAGTAAACTTTAGGGTCACTCTGTGTACCCCCTAATTGACCTATAATTATTTCCTGTGGTAGGGTACACTATTACCCTGTAATATAATACGTGGTCCAATTTAAAAATTATAGGTCAATATTAAGGTCCGATACCGTGCCGTTAGTTAACATAGAAAAGTGTCTTCGTATTTCCTTGTTTTAATGCACTATTTAAAATATACATAGTGTACCCCCTAATTGACCTATAATTATATCCTGCGGTAGGGTACACTATTACCCCGTAATATAATACCTTGTCCAATTTAAATATTATGGGTCAATATTAAGGTCTGATATTGCGACTTGCGTTAGTTAACCATTGGAAGATGTCTTTGAATTTTTAAAGCATTTTAGAATGCTTATTTCTTCATTTTAAGCATCTCAGAACACTCTATTTCGCATAGGCATACGTAGTAAAATTTAGGGTCACGCTGTGTACCCCCTAAATGACCTATAATTATTTCCTGTGGTAGGGTACACTATTACCCTGTAATATAATACCTGGTCCAATTTAAATATTATGGGTCAATATTAAGGTCCGATACCGTGCCGTTAGTTAACATAGAAAAATGTCTTTGAATTTTTAAAGCATTTTAGAACGCTTATTTCCTCATTTTTAGCTTCTCAGAACACTTTATTTCGCATAGGCATACATAGTAAACTTTAGGGTCACTCTGTGTACCCCCTAATTGACCTATAATTATTTCCTGTGGTAGGGTACACTATAACCCTGTAATATAATACGTGATCCAATTTAAAAATTATAGGTCAATATTAAAGTCCGATACCGTGCCGTTAGTTAACATAGAAAAATGTCTTCGTATTTTCTTGTTTTAATGCACTATTTAAAACATACATAGTGTACCCCCTAATTGACCTATAATTATTTCCTGTTGTAGGGTACACTATTACCCTGTAATATAATACCTGGTCCAATTTAAATATTATGGGTCAATATTAAGGTCTGATATTGCGCCTTGCGTTAGTTAACCATTGAAAGATGTCTTTGAATTTTTAAAGCATTTTAGAACGCTTATTTCTTCATTTTAAGCTTCTCAGAACACTCTATTTCGCATAGGCATACATAGTAAAATTTAGGGTCACGCTGTGTACCCCCTAAATGACCTATAATTATTTCCTGTGGTAGGGTACACAATTACCCTGGAATATAATGCGTGGTTCAATTTAAAAATTATAGGTCAATATTAAGTTCCGATACCGTGCCGTTAGTTAACATTGAAAAATGTCTTCGTATTTCCTTGTTTTAGTAATATAATACCTGGGCCAATTTAAATATTATGGGTCAATATTAAGGTCTGATATTGCGCCTTGCGTTAGTTAACCATTGAAAGATGTCTTTGAATTTTTAAAGCATTTTAGAACGCTTATTTCTTCATTTTAAGCTTCTCAGAACACTTTATTTCGCATAGGCATACATAGTAAACTTTAGGGTCACGCTGTGTACCCCCTAAGTGACCTATAATTATTTCCCGTGGTAGGGAACAATATTACCCTGTAATATAGTACGTGGTCCAATTTAAAAATTATAGGTCAATATTAAGGTCCGATACCGTACCGTTAGTTAACATAGAAAAATGTCTTTGAATTTTAAAAGCTTTTTAGAACGCTTAATTCCTCATTTTAAGCTTCTCAGAACACTTTATTTTGCATAGGAATACATAGTAAAATTTAGGGTGACGCTGTGTACCCCCTAAATGACCTATAATTATTTCCTGTGGTAGGGTACACTATTACCCTGTAATATAATACGTGGTCCAATTTAAAAGTTATAGGTCAATATTAAGGTCCGATACCGTGGCGATAGTTAACATAGAAAAATGTCTTCGAATTTCATTGTTTTAATGCACTATTTAAAATATACATAGTGTACCCCCCAATTGACCTATAATTATTTCCTGTGGTAGGGTACACTATTACTCTGTAATATAATACCTGGTCCAATTTAAATATTATGGTTCCATATTAAGGTCTGATATCGCGCCTTGCGTTAGTTAACCATTGAAAGATGTCTTTAATTTTTAAAGCATTTTAGAACGCTTATTTCTTCATTTTAATCTTCTCAGAACACTCTATTTCGCATAGGCATACATAGTAAACTTTAGGGTCACTCTGTGTACCCCCTAATTGACCTATAATTATTTCCTGTGCTAGGGTACACTATAACCCTGTAATATAATACGTGGTCCAATTTAAAAGTTATAGGTCAATATTAAGGTCCGATACCGTGACGTTAGTTAACACAGAAAAGTGTCTTCGAATTTCCTTGTTTTTATGCACTATTTAAAATATACATAGTGGGCTCCCTTATTGACCTATAATTATTTCCTGTGGTAGGGTACACTATTACCCTGTAATATAATACCTGGGCCAATTTAAATATTATGGGTCAATATTAAGGTCTGATATTGCGCCTTGCTTTAGTTAACCATTGAAAGATGTCTTTGAATTTTTAAAGCATTTTAGAACGCTTATTTCTTCATTTTAAGCTTCTCAGAACACTTTATTTCGCATAGGCATACATAGTAAACTTTAGGGTCACGCTGTGTACCCCCTAAGTGACCTATAATTATTTCCCGTGGTAGGGAACAATATTACCCTGTAATATATTACGTGGTCCAATTTAAAAATTATAGGTCAATATTAAGGTCCGATACCGTACCGTTAGTTAACATAGAAAAATGTCTTTGAATTTTAAAAGCTTTTTAGAACGCTTAATTCCTCATTTTAAGCTTCTCAGAACACTTTATTTTGCATAGGAATACATAGTAAACTTTAGGGTCACGCTGTGTACCCCCTAAATGACCTATAATTATTTCCTGTGGTAGGGTACACTATTACCCTGTAATATAATACGTGGTCCAATTTAAAAATTATAGGTCAATATTAAGGTCCGATACCGTGGCGATAGTTAACATAGAAAAATGTCTTCGAATTTCATTGTTTTAATGCACTATTTAAAATATACATAGTGTACCCCCCAATTGACCTATAATTATTTCCTGTGGTAGGGTACACTATTACTATGTAATATAATACCTGGTCCAATTTAAATATTATGGTTCCATATTAAGGTCTGATATCGCGCCTTGCGTTAGTTAACCATTGAAAGATGTCTTTAATTTTTAAAGCATTTTAGAACGCTTATTTCTTCATTTTAATCTTCTCAGAACACTCTATTTCGCATAGGCATACATAGTAAACTTTAGGGTCACTCTGTGTACCCCCTAATTGACCTATAATTATTTCCTGTGGTAGGGTACACTATTACCCTGTAATATAATACGTGGTCCAATTTAAAACTTATAGGTCAATATTAAGGTCCGATACCGTGCCGTTAGTAAACATAGAAAAGTGTTTTCGTATTTCCTTGTTTTAATGCACTATTTAAAATATACATAGTGTACCCCCTAATTGACCTATAATTATTTCCTGTGGTAGGGTACACTATTACCCTGTAATATAATACCTGGTTCAATTTAAATATTATGGGTCCATATTAAGGTCTGATATCGCGCTCTGCGTTATTTAACCATTGAAAGAAGTCTTTGAATTTTTAAAGCATTTTAGAACGCTTATTTCTTCATTTTAAGCTTCTCAGAACACTCTATTTCGCATAGGCATACATAGTAAACTTTAGGGTCACGCTCTGTAAAGCACTGACGTGTAATAGTAGGGCAGTGAAGAGTTCTATACTTTGTTCCACCGCAACGGGGTAAAAAAGCCACGCACGTGTCGCAGTAGGGCCGTGGAGTGTCCGCCATCTTTCGCCACTGATTAGAGCGGAAGCCGAACTGTGGAGTAAAGGCACTGGCGTGTCGTAGTCGGGCAGTGTAGAGTACGCCATTTTGGGCCACTGCAACGCGGAACTTTAGCAGCGCACGTGCTGCTGAAGGGCCATGGAGTGTCCGACATCTTTCTCCATTAGTTAGAGTGGAAGCCGAACTGAGGAGAAAAGGCACAGGCGTGCAGTAGTAGGGCAGTGTAGTATCTTGTCATTTTGGCCACCACTACGCAGCACTACAGCCGCGGACGTGCCGCAGTAGGGCTATAGACTGTCCGCCATCTTTAACCACTGATTTAAGCGGAAGCCCTACTGAGGATTAAAGGAACAGGCGTGTCGTAGTAGGGCAGTGTAGAGTCCGATATTTTGGGGCAACGCAACGCGACACTACAGCCGCGCGCTTGCCGCAGTAGGGCCATGGAGGGTCCGCCATATTTGGCCTCTGATTTAAGCGGAAGCGCAACTGAGAACTTAAGTCTTTGGTAGAGTCTAGTAGGGCAGTGTAGTGTCCGCAATTTCGGGCCACCGCAACGCGGCACAACAGCCTATTACGTGCCGCAGTAGGGCCGTGGAGTGTCCTACATTTTTGGCCACTGATTAGAGCGGAAGCCGAACTGAGGAGTAAAGGCACTGGCGTGTCGTAGTCGGACAGTGTTGCGTCCGACATGTTGGGCCACTGCAACGCGGCACTACAGCCGTGCACGTGCCGCTGAAGGGCCATGGAGTGTCCGACATCTTTTTCCACTATTTAGAGCGGAAGCCGAACTGAGGAGAAAAGGCACTGGCGTGTAGTAGTAGGGCAGTGCAGTGTTCGCCCTTTTGGGCCATCGCAACACGGCAGTACAGACGTGCATGCGCCGAAGTAGGGCTATGGACTGTCCGCCATTTTTGGCCACTATTTAGAGTGGAAGCCGAACTGAAGAGTAAAGGCACAGGCGTGTAGTAGTAGGACAGTGTATAGTCCGATATTTTGGGCCACCGCAACGCGGCACTACAGCCGTGCACGTGCCGAAATAGGGCCGGGGAGTGTTCGCCATCTTTGGCCACGGATTAGAGCGGAAGCTCAACTGTGGAGAAAAAGCACAGGCGTTTCGTTGTAGGGCAGTGTAGAGTCCATTATTTTGGGGCACCGCAACGCGACACTACAGTCGCGGACGAGCTGCTGTAGGGCTATGGAGTGTCCGCCATCTTTGGCCACTGATTAGAGCGGAAGCTCATCTGAGGAGTAAAGCCACAGGCGTGTCGTTGTAGGGCAGTGTAGAGTCCGCCATTTAGGGGCACCGCAACGTGGCACTACAGCCGCAGACGTGCCGCAGTAGGGCTATAGACTGTCCGCCATCTTTAGCCACTGATTTAAGCGGAAGCCCTACTGAGGAGTAAAGGCACTGGCGTGTCGTAGTCGGGCAGTGTTGCGTCCGACATGTTGGGCCGCAGAAACGCGGCACTACAGCCGTGCAAGTGCCGCATTAGGGCCGGGGAGTGTTCGCCATGTTTGGTCCCGGATAAGAGCGGAAGCCCTGCTGAGGAGTAAGGGCACTGGCGTGTCGTAGTAGGACAGTGTAGAGTCCGCCATTTTGGGGCAACGCAACGGGGCAATAAAGCCACGCACGTGTCGCAGTAGGGCCGTGGAGTGTCCGCCATCTTTGGCCACTGATTAGAGCGGAAGCCGAACTGTGGAGTAAAGGCACTGGCGTGTCGTAGTCGGGCAGTGTAGAGTACGCCATTTTGGACCACTGCAACGCGACACTTTAGCAGCGCACGTGCCGCTGAAGGGCCATGGAGTGCCCGACATCTTTTTCCATTAGTTAGAGTGGAAGCAGAACTGAGGAGAAAATGCACTGGCGTGTAGTAGTAGGGCAGTGTAGTATCCTGTCATTTTGGCCACAGCTACGCAGCACTACAGCCGCGGACGTGCCGCAGTAGGGCTATAGACTGTCCGCCATCTTTAGCCACTGATTTAAGCGGAAGCCCTACTGAGGAGTAAAGGAAATGGCGTGTCGTAGTAGGGCAGTGTAGAGTCCGATATTTTGGGCCACCGCAACGCGGCACAACAGCCTATTACGTGCCGCAGTAGGGCCGTGGAGTGTCCGCCATTTTTGGCCACTGATTAGAGCGGAAGCCGAACTGAGGAGTAAAGGCACTGGCGTGTAGTAGTAGGGCAGTGTAGAGTCCGATATTTTGGGTTATCGCAACACGGCACTACTGCCGTGCACGTGCCGCATTATGGCCGGGGAGTGTTCGCCATCTTTGGACACGGATTAGAGCGGAAGCCCAACTGAGGAGTAAAGCCACAGGCGTGTCGTAGTCGGGCAGTGTTGCGTCCGATATTTTGGGGCACCGCAACACGGCACAACAGCCGCGGACGTGCCGCAGTAGGACTATGGAGTGTCCACCATCTTTGGCCACTGATTAGAGCGGAAGCTCATCTGAGGAGTAAAGCCACTGGCGTGTCGTAGTAGGGCAGAGTAGAGTCCTCCATTTAGGGGCACCGCAACGCGGCACTACAGCCGCAGACGTGCCGCAGTAGGGCCACGGAGGGTCCGCCATATTAGGCCACTGATTTAAGCGGAAGCGCAACTGAGAACTTAAGTCTTTGGTAGAGTCTAGTAGGGCAGTGTAGAGTCCGACATTTTGGGGCACCGCATCGCGGCACTACAGCCACGGACGTGCTGCAGTAGGGCCATGGAGGGTCCGCCATATTTGGCCACTGATTTAAGCGAAAGCCCAACTGAGGAGTAAAGGAACAGGCGTGTCGTAGTAGGGCAGTGAAGTGTCCGCCATTTTGGGGCACCGCAACGCGGCACTACAGCCGCGGACGTGCCGCAGAAGGTCTATAGACTATTCGCCATCTTTGGCCACTGATTTGAGCGGAAGTCGATTTAAGGAGTAAAGGCACTAACGTGTCGTCTTAGGGCAGTGTAGAGTCCGATATTTTGGGGCAACACTACGTGGCACTTCAGCAGCGCACGTGCCGCTGAAGGGCCATGGAGTGTCCGCCATCTTTGGCCACTGATTAGAGCGGAAGCCGAACTGTGGAGTAAAGGCACTGGCGTGTCGTAGTCGGGCAGTGTGGAGTACGCCATTTTGGGCCACTGCAACGCGGCACTTTAGCAGCGCATGTGCCGCTGAAGGGCCATGGAGTGTCCGACATCTTTTTCCATTAGTTAGAGTGGAAGCAGAACAGAGGAGAAAAGGCACTGGCGTGTAGTAGTATGGCAGTGTAGTATCCTGTCATTTTGGCCACCACTACGCAGCACTACAGCCGCGCGCTTGCCGCAGTAGGGTCAAGAAGGGGCCGCCATATTTGGGAGCTGATTAAAGCGGAAGCGCAATTGAGAACTTAAGTCTTTGGTAGAGTCTAGAAGGGCAGTGCAGTGTCCGCCCTTTTGGGCCACCGCAACGCGGCACTACAGCCACGCACGTGCAGCAGCAGGGCCGTGGAGTGTCCGCCATTTTTGACCATTGATTCGAGCGGAAGCCGAACTGAGGAGTAAAGGCACTGGCGTGTCGTAGTCGGACAGTGTTGCGTCCGACATGTTGGGCCACTGCAACGCGGCACTTCAGCAGCGCACGTGCAGCTAAAGGGCCATGGAGTGTCCGACATCTTTTTCCACTATTTAGAGCGGAAGCCGAACTGAGGAGAAAAGGCACTGGCTTGTAGTAGTAGGGCAGTGCTGTGTCCGCCCTTTTGGGCCATCGCAACACGGCACTACAGCCGTGCACGCGCCGAAGTAGGGCTATGGACTGTCCGCCATTTTTTGCCACTAATTAGAGTGGAAGCCGAACTGAAGAGTAAAGGCACAGGCGTGTAGTAGTAGGACAGTGTATAGTCCGATATTTTGGGCCACCGCAACGCGGCACTACAGCCGTGCACGTGCCGAAATAGGGCCGGGGAGTGTTCGCCATCTTTGGCCACGGATTAGAGCGGAAGCTCAACTGAGGAGAAAAAGCACAGGCGTTTCGTTGTAGGGCAGTGTAGAGTCCATTATTTTGGGGCACCGCAACGCGACACTACAGTCGCGGACGAGCTGCTGTAGGGCTATGGAGTGTCCGCCATCTTTGGCCACTGATTAGAGCGGAAGCTCATCTGAGGAGTAAAGCCACAGGCGTGTCGTTGTAGGGCAGTGTAGAGTCCGCCATTTAGGGGCACCGCAACGTGGCACTACAGCCGCAGACGTGCCGCAGTAGGGCTATAGACTGTCCGCCATCTTTAGCCACTGATTTAAGCGGAAGCCCTACTGAGGAGTAAAGGAACAGGCGTGTCGTAGTAGGGCAGTGTAGAGTCCGATATTTTGGGGCAACGCAACGCGACACTACAGCCGCGCGCTTGCCGCAGTAGGGCCATGGAGGGTCCGCCATATTTGGCCTCTGATTTAAGCGGAAGCGCAACTGAGAACTTAAGTCTTTGGTAGAGTCTAGTAGGGCAGTGTAGTGTCCGCCATTTCGGGCCACCGCAACGCGGCACAACAGCCTATTACGTGCCGCAGTAGGGCCGTGGAGTGTCCTCCATTTTTGGCCACTGATTAGAGCGGAAGCCGAACTGAGGAGTAAAGGCACTGGCGTGTCGTAGTCGGACAGTGTTGCGTCCGACATGTTGGGCCACTGCAACGCGGCACTTCAGCCGTGCAAGTGCCGCATTAGGGCCGGGGAGTGTTCGCCATCTTTGGTCCCGGATAAGAGCGGAAGCCCTGATGAGGAGTAAAGGCACTGGCGTGTCGTAGTAGGGCAGTGTAGAGTCCTCCATTTTGGGGCAACGCGACACTACAGCCTCGGACGTGCCGCAGTAGGGCTATAGACTGTCCGCCATCTTTGGCCATTAATTAGAGCGGAAGCCGAACTGAGGAGTAAAGGCACTGACGTGTAGTAGTAGGGCAGTGAAGAGTCCTATATTTTGTTCCACCGGAACGGGGCAATAAAGCCACGCACGTGTCGCAGTAGGGCCGTGGAGTGTTCGCCATCTTTGGACACTGATTAGAGCGTAAGCCGAACTGTGGAGTAAAGGCACTGGCGTGTCGTAGTCGGGCAGAGTGGAGTACGCCATTTTGGGCCACTACAACGCGGCACTTTAGCAGCGCACGTGCCGCTGAAGGGCCATGGAGTGTCCGACATATTTTTCCATTAGTTAGAGTGGAAGCAGAACTGAGGAGAAAAGGCACTGGCGTGTAGTAGTAGGGCAGTGTAGTATCCAGTCATTTTGGCCACCACTACGCAGCACTACAGCCGCGGACGTGCCGCAGTAGGGCTATAGTCTGTCCGCCATCTTTAGCCACTGATTTAAGCGGAAGCCCTACTGAGGAGTAAAGGAACAGGCGTGTCGTAGTAGGGCAGTGTAGTATCCGATATTTTGGGCCATCGCAACACGGCACTATTGCCGTGCACGTGCCGCATTAGGGCCGGGGAGTGTTCATCATCTTTGGACACGGATTAGAGCGGAAGCCCAACTGAGGAGTAAAGCCACAGGCGTGTCGTAGTCGGGCAGTGTTGCGTCCGACATGTTGGGCCGCAGCAACGCGGCACTACAGCCGTGTAAGTGCCGCATTAGGGCCGTGGAGTGTCCGCCATCTTTGGCCACTGATTAGAGCGGAAGCCGAACTGTGGAGTAAAGGCACTGGCGTGTCGTAATCGGGCAGTGTAGAGTACGCCATTTTGGACCACTGCAACGCGACACTTTAGCAGCGCACGTGCCGCTGAAGGGCCATGGAGTGCCCGACATCTTTTTCCATTAGTTAGAGTGGAAGCAGAACTGAGGAGAAAATGCACTGGCGTGTAGTAGTAGGGCAGTGTAGTATCCTGTCATTTTGGCCACAGCTACGCAGCACTACAGCCGCGGACGTGCCGCAGTAGGGCCATGGAGGGTCCGCCATATTTGGCCTCTGATTTAAGCGGAAGCGCAACTGAGAACTTAAGATTTGGTAGAGTCTAGTAGGGCAGTGTAGTGTCCGCCATTTCGGGCCACCGCAACGCGGCACAACATCCTATTACGTGCTGCAGTAGGGCCGTGGAGTGTCCGCCATTTTTGGCCACTGATTAGAGCGGAAGCCGAACTGAGGAGTAAAGGCACTGGCGTGTCGTAGTCGGACAGTGTTGTGTCCGACATGTTGGGCCACTGCAACGCGGCACTTCAGCAGCGCACGTCCGCCGAAGGGCCATGGAGTGTCCGACATCTTTTTCCACTATTTAGAGCGGAAGCAGATCTGAGGAGAAAAGGCAATGGCGTGTAGTAGTAGGGCAGTGTAGAGTCCGATATTTTGGGATATCGCAACACGGCCTGTGCCTTTACTCTTCAGTTCGGCTTCCACTCTAATTAGTGGCAAAAAATGGCGGACAGTCCATAGCCCTACTTCGGCGCGTGCACGGCTGTAGTGCCGTGTTGCGATTGCCCAAAAGGGCGGACACAGCACTGCCCTACTACTACACGCCAGTGCCTTTTCTCCTCAGTTCGGCTTCCGCTCTAAATAGTGGAAAAAGATGTCGGACACTCCATGGCCCTTCAGCGGCACGTGCGCTGTTGAAGTGCCGCGTTGCAGTGGCCCAACATGTCGGACGCAACACTGTCCGACTAAGACACGCCAGTGCCTTTACTCCTCAGTTCGGCCTCCGCTCGAATCAATGGTCAAAAATGGCGGACACTCCACGGCCCTACTGCTGCACGTGCGTGGCTGTAGTGCCGCGTTGCGGTGGCCCAAAAGGGCGGACACTGCACTGCCCTTCTAGACTCTACCAAAGACTTAAGTTCTCAATTGCGCTTCCGCTTTAATCAGCTCCCAAATATGGCGGCCCCTTCTTGACCCTACTGCGGCAAGCGCGCGGCTGTAGTGCTGCGTAGTGGTGGCCAAAATGACAGGATACTACACTGCCATACTACTACACGCCAGTGCCTTTTCTCCTCTGTTCTGCTTCCACTCTAACTAATGGAAAAAGATGTCGGACACTCCATGGCCCTTCAGCGGCACATGCGCTGCTAAAGTGCCGCGTTGCAGTGGCCCAAAATGGCGTACTCCACACTGCCCGACTACGACACGCCAGTGCCTTTACTCCACAGTTCGGCTTCCGCTCTAATCAGTGGCCAAAGATGGCGGACACTCCATGGCCCTTCAGCGGCACGTGCGCTGCTGAAGTGCCACGTAGTGTTGCCCCAAAATATCGGACTCTACACTGCCCTAAGACGACACGTTAGTGCCTTTACTCCTTAAATCAACTTCCGCTCAAATCAGTGGCCAAAGATGGCGAATAGTCTATAGACCTTCTGCGGCACGTCCGCGGCTGTAGTGCCGCGTTGCGGTGCCCCAAAATGGCGGACACTTCACTGCCCTACTACGACACGCCTGTTCCTTTACTCCTCAGTTGGGCTTTCGCTTAAATCAGTGGCCAAATATGGCGGACCCTCCATGGCCCTACTGCAGCACGTCCGTGGCTGTAGTGCCGCGATGCGGTGCCCCAAAATGTCGGACTCTACACTGCCCTACTAGACTCTACCAAAGACTTAAGTTCTCAGTTGCGCTTCCGCTTAAATCAGTGGCCTAATATGGCGGACCCTCCGTGGCCCTACTGCGGCACGTCTGCGGCTGTAGTGCCGCGTTGCGGTGCCCCTAAATGGAGGACTCCACTCTGCCCTACTACGACACGCCAGTGGCTTTACTCCTCAGATGAGCTTCCGCTCTAATCAGTGGCCAAAGATGGTGGACACTCCATAGTCCTACTGCGGCACGTCCGCGGCTGTTGTGCCGTGTTGCGGTGCCCCAAAATATCGGACTCTACACTGCCCTACTGCGACACGGCTGTTCCTTTACTCCTCAGTTGGGCATCCGCTTAAATCAGTGGCTAAAGATGGCGGACAGTCTATAGCCCTACTGCGGCACGTCCGCGGCTGTAGTGCTGAGCAGTGGTGGCCAAAATGGCAGGATACTACACTGCCCTACTACTACACGCCAGTGCCTTTTCTCCTCAGTTCGGCTTCCAATCTAACTAATGGAAAAAGATGGCGGACACTCCATGGCCCTTCAGCGGCACGTGTAAGCTGTAGTGCCGCGTTGCTGCTGCCCAACATGTCGGACGCAACACTGCCCGACTACGACACGCCTGTGGCTTTACTCCTCAGTTGGGCTTCCGCTCTAATCCGTGTCCAAAGATGATGAACACTCCCCGGCCCTAATGCGGCAAGCGCGCGGCTGTAGTGCTGCGTAGTGGTGGCCAAAATGACAGGATACTACACTGCCATACTACTACACGCCAGTGCCTTTTCTCCTCAGTTCTGCTTCCACTCTAACTAATGGAAAAAGATGTCGGACACTCCATGGCCCTTCAGCGGCACGTGCGCTGCTAAAGTGCCGCGTTGCAGTGGCCGAAAATGGCGTACTCCACACTGCCCGACTACGACACGCCAGTGCCTTTACTCCACAGTTCGGCTTCCGCTCTAATCAGTGGCCAAAGATGGCGGACACTCCATGGCCCTTCAGCGGCACGTGCGCTGCTGAAGTACCACGTAGTGTTGCCCCAAAATATCGGACTCTACACTGCCCTAAGACGACACGTTAGTGCCTTTACTCCTTAAATCGACTTCCGCTCAAATCAGTGGCCAAAGATGGCGAATAGTCTATAGACCTTCTGCGGCACGTCCGCGGCTGTAGTACCGCGTTGCGGTGCCCCAAAGTGGCGGACACTTCACTGCCCTACTACGACACGCCATTGCCTTTACTCCTCAGTTCGGCTGCTGCTCTAATCAGTGTCTAACGATGGCGGACGGTCTATTGCCCTACTGCGGCACGTGTGTGGCTGTAGTGCCACGTTGCAGTGGCCCAAAATGTCGGACTCTACACTGGCTTACTACGGCACGCCAGTGCCTTTACTCCTCAGTTGGGATTCCGCTCTAATCAGTGGATAAAGATGGCGGACACTCCACGGCCCATCTGCGGCACGTGCGTGGCTGTAGTGCCACGTTGCAGTGGCCCAAAATGTCGGACTCTACACTACCTTACTACGACATGCCAGTGCCTTTACTGCTCAGTTGGGATTCAGCTCAAATCAGTTTCCAAAGATGGCGAACGCTCCCCGGAGCTACTGCGGCACGTGCACGGCTGTAGTGCCGCGTTGCAGTGGCCCAACAAGTCGGACGCTACACTGCCCGACTACGATACGCCCGTGCCTTTACTCCTCAGTTCGGCTTATGCTCTAATCAGTGGCTAAAGATGGCGGACAGTCTATAGCCCTACTGCGGCACGTCCGCGACTGTAGTGTCGCGTTGCAGTGCCCAAAAATGGCGGACTCTACACTGCCTTACTGTGACACGCGAGTGCCTTTACTCCTCAGTTAAGCTTCCACTACAATCCGTGGCCAAAGATGGCGGATACTCCACGGCCCAACTGTGGCACGTGCGTGGCTGTAGGGCCGCGTTGCGGTGGCCCAAAATGGCGGACACAACACTGTCCTGCTAGACTCTACCAAAGACATGTTCTCAGTTGCGCTTCCGCTTTAATCTGTGGCCAAATATGGCGGACCCTCCGTTGCCCTTCTTCGGCACGTGCGCGGCTTTATTGCCGCGTTGCGTTGCCCCAAAATATCGGACTCTACACTGCCCTACTACTACATGTCAGTGCCTTTACTCCTCAGTTCGGCTTCCGCTCTAATTAATGGCCAAAGATGGCGGACAGTCTATAGCCCTACTGCGTCACGTCCGCGGCTGTAGTGTCGCGTTGCGGTTCTCTAAAATGGCGGACTCTACACTGCCCTACTACGACACGCCTGTGCCTTTACTCCTCAGTTGAGCTTCCCTCTTATCCATTACCAAAGATGGCGGACATTCCATAGCCCTACTGCGGCACGTCCGCGGCTGAAGTGCCGTGTTGCGGTGCCCCAAAATAGCGGACTCTACACTGCCCTACTGCGACACACCTGTTCCTTTATTCCTCAGTTGGGCTTCCGCTTAAATCAGTGGCTAAAGATGGCGGACAGTCTATAGCCCTACTGCGGCACGTCCGCAGCTGTAGTGCTGAGCAGTGGTGGCCAAAATGGCAGGATACTACACTGCCCTACTACTACACGCCAGTGCCTTTTCTCCTCAGTTCGGCTTCCAATCTAATTAATGGAAAAAATGGCGGACACTCCATGGCCCTTCAGCGGCACGTGTAAGCTGTAGCGCCACGTAGCGCAGCCTAACATGTCGGACGCAACACTGCCCGACTACGACACGCCTGTGGCTTTACTCCTCAGTTGGGCTTCCGCTCTAATCCGTGTCCAAAGATGGCGAACACTCCCCGGCCATAATGCGGCACGTGCACGGCAGTAGTGCCGTGTTGCGATAACCCAAAATATCGGACTCTACACTGCCCTACTACTACACGCCAGTGCCTTTACTCCTCAGTTCGGCTTCCGCTCTAATCAGTGGCCAAAAATGGCGGACACTCCACGGCCCTACTGCGGCACGTAATAGGCTGTTGTGCCGCGTTGCGGTGGCCCAAAATATCGGACTCTACACTGCCCTACTACGACACGCCATTTCCTTTACTCCTCAGTAGGGCTTCCGCTTAAATCAGTGGCTAAAGATGGCGGACAGTCTATAGCCCTACTGCGGCACGTCCGCGGCTGTAGTGCTGCGTAGCTGTGGCCAAAATGACAGGATACTACACTGCCCTACTACTACACGCCAGTGCATTTTCTCCTCAGTTCTGCTTCCACTCTAACTAATGGAAAAAGATGTCGGGCACTCCATGGCCCTTCAGCGGCACGTGCGCTGCTAAAGTGTCGCGTTGCAGTGGTCCAAAATGGCGTACTCTACACTGCCCGACTACGACACGCCAGTGCCTTTACTCCACAGTTCGGCTTCCGCTCTAATCAGTGGCCAAAGATGGCGGACACTCCACGGCCCTACTGCGACACGTGCGTGGCTTTATTGCCCCGTTGCGTTGCCCCAAAATGGCGGACTCTACACTGCCCTACTACGACACGCCAGTGCCCTTACTCCTCAGCAGGGCTTCCGCTCTTATCCGGGACCAAAGATGGCGAACACTCCCCGGCCCTAATGCGGCACTTGCACGGCTGTAGTGCCGCGTTTCTGCGGCCCAACATGTCGGACGCAACACTGCCCGACTACGACACGCCAGTGGCTTTACTCCTCAGATGAGCTTCCGCCCTAATCAGTGGCCAAAGATTTCGGACACTCCATAGTCCTACTGCGGCACGTCCGCGGCTGTAGTGCCGTGTTGCGGTGCCCCAAAATAGCGGACTCTACACTGCCCTACTGCGACACGCCTGTTCCTTTACTCCTCAGTTGGGCATCCGCTTAAATCAGTGGCTAAAGATGGTGGACAGTCTATAGCCCTACTGCGGCACGTCCGCGGCTGTAGTGCTGAGCAGTGGTGGCCAAAATGGCAGGATACTACTTTGCCCTACTACTACACGCCAGTGTCTTTTCTCCTCAGTTCGGCTTCCAATCTAACTAATGGAAAAAGATGGCGGAAATTCCATGGCCCTTCAGCGGCACGTGTAAGCTGTAGTGCCACGTTGCTGCGGCCCAACATGTCGGACGCAACACTGCCCGACTACGACACGCCTGTGGCTTTACTCCTCAAGTGGGCTTCCGCTCTAATCCGTGTCCAAAGATGATGAACACTCCCCGTCCCTAATGCGGCACGTGCACGGCAGTAGTGCCGTGTTGCGATGGCCCAAAATATCGGACTCTACACTGCCCAACTACGACACGCCTGTTCCTTTACTCCTCAGTAGGGCTTCCGCTTAAATCGGTGGCTAAAGTTGGCGGACAGTCTATAGCCCTACTGCGGCACGT
This sequence comes from Parasteatoda tepidariorum, assembly GCF_982258835.1. Lineage (NCBI taxonomy): Eukaryota > Metazoa > Arthropoda > Arachnida > Araneae > Theridiidae > Parasteatoda > Parasteatoda tepidariorum. The sequence goes on from NW_028257464.1 coordinate 78,008, forward strand.
CCGCGTCTGTAGTGCTGCGTAGTGGTGGCCAAAATGACTGGATACTACACTGCCCTACTACTACACGCCAGTGCCTTTTCTCCTCAGTTCTGCTTCCACTCTAACTAATGGAAAAAGATGTCGGACACTCCATGGCCCTTCAGCGGCAAGTGCGCTGCTAAAGTGCCGCGTTGTAGTGGCCCAAAATGGCGTACTCCACTCTGCCCGACTACGACACGCCAGTGCCTTTACTCCACAGTTCGGCTTACGCTCTAATCAGTGGCAAAAGATGGCGAACACTCCACGGCCCTACTGCGACACGTGCGTGGCTTTATTGCCCCGTTCCGGTGGAACAAAATATAGGACTCTTCACTGCCCTACTACTACACGTCAGTGCCTTTACTCCTCAGTTCGGCTTCCGCTCTAATTAATGGCCAAAGATGGCGAACAGTCTATAGCCCTACTGCGGCACGTCCGAGGCTGTAGTGTCGCGTTGCGTTGCCCCAAAATGGAGGACTCTACACTGCCCTACTACGACACACCAGTGCCTTTACTCCTCATCAGGGCTTCCGCTCTTATCCGGGACCAAATATGGCGAACACTCCCCGGCCCTAATGCGGCACTTGCACGGCTGAAGTGCCGCGTTGCAGTGGCCCAACATGTCGGACACTACACTGCCCTACTAGACTCTACCAAATCTTAAGTTCTTAGTTGCGCTTCCGCTTAAATCAGAGGCCAAATATGGCGGACCCTCCATGGCCCTACTGCGGCAAGCGCGCGGCTGTAGTGTCGCGTTGCGTTGCCCCAAAATATCGGACTCTACACTGCCCTACTACGACACGCCATTTCCTTTACTCCTCAGTAGGACTTCCGCTTAAATCAGTGGCTAATGATGGCGGACAGTCTATAGCCCTACTGCGGCACGTCCGCGGCTGTAGTGCTGCGTAGCTGTGGCCAAAATGACAGGATACTACACTGCCCTACTACTACACGCCAGTGCATTTTCTCCTCAGTTCTGCTTCCACTCTAACTAATGGAAAAAGATGTCGGGCACTCCATGGCACTTCAGCAGCACGTGCGCTGCTAAAGTGTCGCGTTGCAGTGGTCCAAAATGGCGTACTCTACACTGCCCGACTACGACACGCCAGTGCCTTTACTCCACAGTTCGGCTTCCGCTCTAATCAGTGGCCAAAGATGGCGGACACTCCACGGCCCTAATGCGGCACTTGCATGGCTGTAGTGCCGCGTTGCTGCGGCCCAACATGTCGGACGCAACACTGCCCGACTACGACACGCCAGTGGCTTTACTCCTCAGATGAGCTTCCGCTCTAATCAGTGGCCAAAGATGGTGGACACTCCATAGTCCTACTGGCGCACGTCCGCGGCTGTAGTGCCGTGTTGCGGTGCCCCAAAATAGCGGGCTCTACACTACCCTACTGCAACACGCCTGTTCCTTTACTCCTCAGTTGGGCATCCGCTTAAATCAGTGGCTAAAGATGGCGGACAGTCTATAGCCCTACTGCGGCACGTCCGCGGCTGTAGTGCTGAGCAGTGGTGGCCAAAATGGCAGGATACTACACTGCCCTACTACTACACGCCAGTGCCTTTTCTCCTCAGTTCGGCTTCCAATCTAACTAATGGAAAAAGATGGCGGACATTCCATGGCCCTTCAGCGGCACGTGTAAGCTGTAGTGCCGCGTTGCTGCGGCCCAACATGTCGGACGCAACACTGCCCGACTACGACACGCCTGTGGCTTTACTCCTCAGTTGGGCTTCCGCTCTAATCCGTGTCCAAAGATGATGAACACTCCCCGGCCCTAATGCGGCACGTGCACGGCAATAGTGCCGTGTTGCGATGGCCCAAAATATCGGATTCTACACTGCCCTACTACGACACGCCTGTTCCTTTACTCCTCAGTAGGGCTTCCGCTTAAATCAGTGGCTAAAGATGGCGGACAGTCTATAGCCCTACTGCGGCACGTCCGCGGCTGTAGTGCTGCGTAGTGGTGGCCAAAATGACTGGATACTACACTGCCCTACTACTACACGCCAGTGCCTTTTCTCCTCAGTTCTGCTTCCACTCTAACTAATGGAAAAAGATGTCGGACACTCCATGGCCCTTCAGCGGCACGTGCGCTGCTAAAGTGCCGCGTTGTAGAGGCCCAAAATGGCGTACTCCACTCTGCCCGACTACGACACGCCAGTGCTTTTACTCCACAGTTCGGCTTACGCTCTAATCAGTGGCCAAAGATGGCGAACACTCCCCGGCCCTACTGCGACACGTGCGTGGCTTTATTGCCCCGTTCCGGTGGAACAAAATATAGGACTCTTCACTGCCCTACTACTACACGTCAGTGCCTTTACTCCTCAGTAGGGCTTCCGCTTAAATCAGTGGCTAAAGATGGCGGACAGTCTATAGCCTTACTGCGGCACGTCTGCGGCTGTAGTGCCACGTTGCGGTGCCCCTAAATGGCGGACTCTACACTGCCCTACAACGACACGCCTGTGGCTTTTCTCCTCAGATGAGCTTCCGCTCTAATCAGTGGCCAAAGATGGCGGACACTCCATAGCCCTACAGCAGCTCGTCCGCGACTGTAGTGTCGCGTTGCGGTGCCCCAAAATAATGGACTCTACACTGCCCTACAACGAAACGCCTGTGCTTTTTCTCCACAGTTGAGCTTCCGCTCTAATCCGTGGCCAAAGATGGCGAACACTCCCCGGCCCTATTTCGGCACGTGCACGGCTGTAGTGCCGCGTTGCGGTGGCCCAAAATATCGGACTATACACTGTCCTACTACTACACGCCTGTGCCTTTACTCTTCAGTTCGGCTTCCACTCTAAATAGTGGCCAAAAATGGCGGACAGTCCATAGCCCTACTTCGGCGCATGCACGTCTGTACTGCCGTGTTGCGATGGCCCAAAAGGGCGAACACTGCACTGCCCTACTACTACACGCCAGTGCCTTTTCTCCTCAGTTCGGCTTCCGCTCTAAATAGTGGAGAAAGATGTCGGACACTCCATGGCCCTTCAGCGGCACGTGCGCTGCTGAAGTGCCGTGTTGCTGCTGCCCAACATGTCGGACGCAACACTGCCCGACTACGACACGCCTGTGGCTTTACTCCTCAGTTGGGCTTCCGCTCTAATCCGTGTCCAAAGATGATGAACACTCCCCGGCCCTAATGCGGCACGTGCACGGCAGTAGTGCCGTGTTGCGATGGCCCAAAATATCGGACTCTACACTGCCCTACTACTACACGCCAGTGCCTTTTCTTCTCAGTTCTGCTTCCGCTCTAAATAGTGGAAAAAGTTGTCGGACACTCCATGGCCCTTCGGCGGCACGTGCACGGCTGTAGTGCCGCGTTGCAGTGGCCCAACATGTCGGACGCAACACTGTCCGACAACGACACGCCAGTGCCTTTACTCCTCAGTTCGGCTTCCGCTCTAATCAGTGGCCAAAAATGTAGGACACTCCACGGCCCTACTGCGGCACGTAATAGGCTGTTGTGCCGCGTTGCGGTGGCCCGAAATTGCGGACACTACACTGCCCTACTAGACTCTACCAAAGACTTAAGTTCTCAGTTGCGCTTCCGCTTAAATCAGAGGCCAAATATGGCGGACCCTCCATGGCCCTACTGCGGCAAGCGCGCGGCTGTAGTGTCGCGTTGCGTTGCCCCAAAATATCGGACTCTACACTGCCCTACTACGACACGCCTGTTCCTTTAATCCTCAGTAGGGCTTCCGCTTAAATCAGTGGTTAAAGATGGCGGACAGTCTATAGCCCTACTGCGGCACGTCCGCGGCTGTAGTGCTGCGTAGTGGTGGCCAAAATGACAAGATACTACACTGCCCTACTACTGCACGCCTGTGCCTTTTCTCCTCAGTTCGGCTTCCACTCTAACTAATGGAGAAAGATGTCGGACACTCCATGGCCCTTCAGCGGCACGTGCGCTGCTAAAGTTCCGCGTTGCAGTGGCCCAAAATGGCGTACTCTACACTGCCCGACTACGACACGCCAGTGCCTTTACTCCACAGTTCGGCTTCCGCTCTAATCAGTGGCGAAAGATGGCGGACACTCCACGGCCCTACTGCGACACGTGCGTGGCTTTTTTACCCCGTTGCGGTGGAACAAAGTATAGAACTCTTCACTGCCCTACTATTACACGTCAGTGCTTTACACAGCGTGACCCTAAAGTTTACTATGTATGCCTATGCGAAATAGAGTGTTCTGAGAAGCTTAAAATGAAGAAATAAGCGTTCTAAAATGCTTTAAAAATTCAAAGACTTCTTTCAATGGTTAAATAACGCAGAGCGCGATATCAGACCTTAATATGGACCCATAATATTTAAATTGAACCAGGTATTATATTACAGGGTAATAGTGTACCCTACCACAGGAAATAATTATAGGTCAATTAGGGGGTACACTATGTATATTTTAAATAGTGCATTAAAACAAGGAAATACGAAAACACTTTTCTATGTTAACTAACGGCACGGTATCGGACCTTAATATTGACCTATAAGTTTTAAATTGGACCACGTATTATATTACAGGGTAATAGTGTACCCTACAACAGGAAATAATTATAGGTCAATTAGGGGGTACACAGAGTGACCCTAAAGTTTACTATGTATGCCTATGCGAAATAGAGTGTTCTGAGAAGATTAAAATGAAGAAATAAGCGTTCTAAAATGCTTTAAAAATTAAAGACATCTTTCAATGGTTAACTAACGCAAGGCGCGATATCAGACCTTAATATGGAACCATAATATTTAAATTGGACCAGGTATTATATTACATAGTAATAGTGTACCCTACCACAGGAAATAATTATAGGTCAATTGGGGGGTACACTATGTATATTTTAAATAGTGCATTAAAACAATGAAATTCGAAGACATTTTTCTATGTTAACTATCGCCACGGTATCGGACCTTAATATTGACCTATAATTTTTAAATTGGACCACGTATTATATTACAGGGTAATAGTGTACCCTACCACAGGAAATAATTATAGGTCATTTAGGGGGTACACAGCGTCACCCTAAATTTTACTATGTATGCCTATGCGAAATAAAATGTTTTGAGAAGCTTAAAATGAAGAAATAAGCGTTCTAAAATGCTTTAAAAATTCAAAGACATCTTTCAATGGTTAACCAACGCAAGGTGCGATATCAGACCTTAATATTGACCCAAAATATTTAAATTGGACCAGGTATTATATTACAGGGTAATATTGTACCCTACCGCAGGAAATAATTATAGGTCAAATAGGGGGTACACAGCGTGACCCTAAAGTTTACTATGTATTCCTATGCAAAATAAAGTGTTCTGAGAAGCTTAAAATGAGGAATTAAGCGTTCTAAAAAGCTTTTAAAATTCAAAGACATTTTTCTATGTTAACTAACGGTACGGTATCGGACCTTAATATTGACCTATAATTTTTAAATTGGACCACGTAATATATTACAGGGTAATATTGTTCCCTACCACGGGAAATAATTATAGGTCACTTAGGGGGTACACAGCGTGACCCTAAAGTTTACTATGTATGCCTATGCGAAATAAAGTGTTCTGAGAAGCTTAAAATGAAGAAATAAGCGTTCTAAAATGCTTTAAAAATTCAAAGACATCTTTCAATGGTTAACTAAAGCAAGGCGCAATATCAGACCTTAATATTGACCCATAATATTTAAATTGGCCCATGTATTATATTACAGGGTAATAGTGTACCCTACCACAGGAAATAATTATAGGTCAATAAGGGAGCCCACTATGTATATTTTAAATAGTGCATAAAAACAAGGAAATTCGAAGACACTTTTCTGTGTTAACTAACGTCACGGTATCGGACCTTAATATTGACCTATAATTTTTAAATTGGACCACGTATTATATTACAGGGTTATAGTGTACCCTAGCACAGGAAATAATTATAGGTCAATTAGGGGGTACACAGAGTGACCCTAAAGTTTACTATGTATGCCTATGCGAAATAGAGTGTTCTGAGAAGATTAAAATGAAGAAATAAGCGTTCTAAAATGCTTTAAAAATTAAAGACATCTTTCAATGGTTAACTAACGCAAGGCGCGATATCAGACCTTAATATGGAACCATAATATTTAAATTGGACCAGGTATTATATTACAGAGTAATAGTGTACCCTACCACAGGAAATAATTATAGGTCAATTGGGGGGTACACTATGTATATTTTAAATAGTGCATTAAAACAATGAAATTCGAAGACATTTTTCTATGTTAACTATCGCCACGGTATCGGACCTTAATATTGACCTATAACTTTTAAATTGGACCACGTATTATATTACAGGGTAATAGTGTACCCTACCACAGGAAATAATTATAGGTCATTTAGGGGGTACACAGCGTCACCCTAAATTTTACTATGTATGCCTATGCGAAATAAAATGTTTTGAGAAGCTTAAAATGAAGAAATAAGCGTTCTAAAATGCTTTAAAAATTCAAAGACATCTTTCAATGGTTAACCAACGCAAGGCGCGATATCAGACCTTAATATTGACCCATAATATTTAAATTGGACCAGGTATTATATTACAGGGTAATAGTGTACCCTACCGCAGGAAATAATTATATGTCAAATAGGGGGTACACAGCGTGACCCTAAAGTTTACTATGTATTCCTATGCAAAATAAAGTGTTCTGAGAAGCTTAAAATGAGGAATTAAGCGTTCTAAAAAGCTTTTAAAATTCAAAGACATTTTTCTATGTTAACTAACGGTACGGTATCGGACCTTAATATTGACCTATAATTTTTAAATTGGACCACGTAATATATTACAGGGTAATATTGTTCCCTACCACGGGAAATAATTATAGGTCACTTAGGGGGTACACAGCGTGACCCTAAAGTTTACTATGTATGCCTATGCGAAATAAAGTGTTCTGAGAAGCTTAAAATGAAGAAATAAGCGTTCTAAAATGCTTTAAAAATTCAAAGACATCTTTCAATGGTTAACTAACGCAAGGCGCAATATCAGACCTTAATATTGACCCATAATATTTAAATTGGCCCAGGTATTATATTACTAAAACAAGGAAATACGAAGACATTTTTCAATGTTAACTAACGGCACGGTATCGGAACTTAATATTGACCTATAATTTTTAAATTGAACCACGCATTATATTCCAGGGTAATTGTGTACCCTACCACAGGAAATAATTATAGGTCATTTAGGGGGTACACAGCGTGACCCTAAATTTTACTATGTATGCCTATGCGAAATAGAGTGTTCTGAGAAGCTTAAAATGAAGAAATAAGCGTTCTAAAATGCTTTAAAAATTCAAAGACATCTTTCAATGGTTAACTAACGCAAGGCGCAATATCAGACCTTAATATTGACCCATAATATTTAAATTGGACCAGGTATTATATTACAGGGTAATAGTGTACCCTTCCACAGGAAATAATTATAGGTCAATTAGGGGGTACACTATGTATATTTTAAATAGTGCATTAAAACAAGGAAATACGAAGACACTTTTCTATGTTAACTAACGGCACGGTATCGAACCTTAATATTGACCTATAATTTTTAAATTGGACCACGTATTATATTACAGGGTTATAGTGTACCCTACCACAGGAAATAATTATAGGTCAATTAGGGGGTACACAGAGTGACCCTAAAGTTTACTATGTATGCCTATGCGAAATAAAGTGTTCTGAGAAGCTTAAAATGAGGAAATAAGCGTTCTAAAATGCTTTAAAAATTCAAAGACATTTTTCTATGTTAACTAACGGCACGGTATAGGACCTTAATATTGACCTATAATTTTTAAATAGGACCACGTATTATATTACAGGGTAATAGTGTACCCTACCGCAGGAAATAATTATAGGTCATTTAGGGGGTACACAGCGTGACCCTAAATTTTACTATGTATGCCTATGCGAAATAGAGTGTTCTGAGATGCTTAAAATGAAGAAATAAGCGTTCTAAAGTGCTTTAAAAATTCAAAGACATCTTTCAATGGTTAACTAACGCAAGGCGCAATATCAGACCTTAATATTGACCCATAATATTTAAATTGGACCAGGTATTATATTACAGGGTAATAGTGTACCCTACCACAGGAAATAATTATAGGTCAATTAGGGGGTACACTATGTATATTTTAAATAGTGCATTAAAACAAGGAAATACGAAGACACTTTTCTATGTTAACTAACGGCACGGTATCGGACCTTAATATTGACCTATAATTTTTAAATTGGACCACGTATTATATTACAGGGTTATAGTGTACCCTACCACAGGAAATAATTATAGGTCAATTAGGGGGTACGCAGAGTGACCCTAAAATTTACTATGTATGCCTATGCGAAATAAAGTGTTCTGAGAAGCTTAAAATGAGGAAATAAGCGTTCTAAAATGCTTTAAAAATTCAAAGACATTTTTCTATGTTAACTAACGGCACGGTATCGGACCTTAATATTGACCTATAATTTTTAAATTGGACCACCTATTATATTACAGGGTAATAGTGTACCCTACCACAGGAAATAATTATAGGTCAATTAGGGGGTACACAGCGTGACCCTAAAGTTTACTATGTATGCCTATGCAAAATAAAGTGTTCTGAGAAGCTTAAAATGAAGAAATAAGCGTTCTAAAATGCTTTAAAAATTCAAAGACATCTTTCAATGGTTAACTAACGCAAGGCGCAATATCAGACCTTAATATTGACCCATAATATTTAAATTGGACCAGGTATTATATTACAGGGTAATAGTGTACCCTTCCACAGGAAATAATTATAGGTCAATTAGGGGGTACACTATGTATATTTTAAATAGTGCATTAAAACAAGGAAATACGAAGACACTTTTCTATGTTAACTAACGGCACGGTATCGAACCTTAATATTGACCTATAATTTTTAAATTGGACCACGTATTATATTACAGGGTTATAGTGTACCCTACCACAGGAAATAATTATAGGTCAATTAGGGGGTACACAGAGTGACCCTAAAGTTTACTATGTATGCCTATGCGAAATAAAGTGTTCTGAGAAGCTTAAAATGAGGAAATAAGCGTTCTAAAATGCTTTAAAAATTCAAAGACATTTTTCTATGTTAACTAACGGCACGGTATAGGACCTTAATATTGACCTATAATTTTTAAATAGGACCACGTATTATATTACAGGGTAATAGTGTACCCTACCGCAGGAAATAATTATAGGTCATTTAGGGGGTACACAGCGTGACCCTAAATTTTACTATGTATGCCTATGCGAAATAGAGTGTTCTGAGATGCTTAAAATGAAGAAATAAGCGTTCTAAAGTGCTTTAAAAATTCAAAGACATCTTTCAATGGTTAACTAACGCAAGGCGCAATATCAGACCTTAATATTGACCCATAATATTTAAATTGGACCAGGTATTATATTACAGGGTAATAGTGTACCCTACCACAGGAAATAATTATAGGTCAATTAGGGGGTACACTATGTATATTTTAAATAGTGCATTAAAACAAGGAAATACGAAGACACTTTTCTATGTTAACTAACGGCACGGTATCGGACCTTAATATTGACCTATAATTTTTAAATTGGACCACGTATTATATTACAGGGTTATAGTGTACCCTACCACAGGAAATAATTAAAGGTCAATTAGGGGGTACGCAGAGTGACCCTAAAATTTACTATGTATGCCTATGCGAAATAAAGTGTTCTGAGAAGCTTAAAATGAGGAAATAAGCGTTCTAAAATGCTTTAAAAATTCAAAGACATTTTTCTATGTTAACTAACGGCACGGTATCGGACCTTAATATTGACCTATAATTTTTAAATTGGACCACCTATTATATTACAGGGTAATAGTGTACCCTACCACAGGAAATAATTATAGGTCAATTAGGGGGTACACAGCGTGACCCTAAAGTTTACTATGTATGCCTATGCAAAATAAAGTGTTCTGAGAAGCTTAAAATGAAGAAATAAGCGTTCTAAAATGCTTTAAAAATTCAAAGACATCTTTCAATGGTTAACTAACGCAAGGCGCAATATCAAACCTTAATATTGACCCATAATATTTAAATTGGACCAGGTATTGTATTACAGGGTAATAGTGTACCCTACCACAGGAAATAATTATAGGTCAATTAGGGGGTACACTATGTATATTTTAAATAGTGCATTAAAACAAGGAAATACGAAGACATTTTTCAATGTTAACTAACGGCACGGTATCGGAACTTAATATTGACCTATAATTTTTAAATTGAACCACGCATTATATTCCAGGGTAATTGTGTACCCTACCACAGGAAATAATTATAGGTCATTCAGGGGGTACACAGCGTGACCCTAAATTTTACTATGTATGCCTATGCGAAATAGAGTGTTCTGAGAAGCTTAAAATGAAGAAATAAGCGTTCTAAAATGCTTTAAAAATTCAAAGACATATTTCAATGGTTAACTAACGCAAGGCGCAATATCAGACCTTAATATTGACCCATAATATTTTAATTGGACCAGGTATTATATTACAGGGTAATAGTGTACCCTACCACAGGAAATAATTATAGGTCAATTAGGGGGTACACAGCGTGACCCTAAAGTTTACTATGTATGCCTATATGAAATAAAGTGTTCTGAGAAGCTTAAAATGAGGAAATAAGCGTTCTAAAATGCTTTAAAAATTCAAAGACATGTTTCTATGTTAACTAACGGCACGGTATCGGACCTTAATATTGACCTATAATTTTTAAATTGGACTACGTATTATATTACAGGGTAATAGTGTACCCTACCACAGGAAATAATTATAGGTCATTTAGGGGGTACACAGCGTGACCCTAAATTTTACTATGTATGCCTATGCGAAATAGAGTGTTCTGAGATGCTTAAAATGAAGAAATAAGCGTTCTAAAATGCTTTAAAAATTCAAAGACATCTTTCAATGGTTAACTAACGCAAAGCGCAATATCAGACCTTAATATTGACCCATAATATTTAAATTGGACCAAGTATTATATTACAGGGTAATAGTGTACCCTACCACAGGAAATAATTATAGGTCAATTAGGGGGTTCACTATGTATATTTTAAATAGTGCATTAAAACAAGGAAATACGAAGACACTTTTCTATGTTAACTAACGGCACGGTATCGGACCTTAATATTGACCTATAATTTTTAAATTGGACCACGTATTATATTACAGGGTTATAGTGTACCCTACCACAGGAAATAATTATAGGTCAATTAGGGGGTACATAGAGTGACCCTAAAGTTTACTATGTATGCCTATGCGAAATAAAGTGTTCTGAGAAGCTTAAAATGAGGAAATAAGCGTTCTAAAATGCTTTAAAAATTCAAAGACATTTTTCTATGTTAACTAACGGCACGGTATCGGACCTTAATATTGACCTATAATTTTTAAATTGGACCACCTATTATATTACAGGGTAATAATGTACCCTACCACAGGAAATAATTATAGGTCATTTAGGGGGTACACTATGTATATTTTAAATAGTGCATTAAAACAAGGAAATACGAAGACACTTTTCTATGTTAACTAACGGCACGGTATCGGACCTTAATATTGACCTATAATTTTTAAATTGTACCATGTATTATATTACAGGGTAATAGTGTACCTTACCACAGGAAATAATTATAGGTCAATTAGGTGGTACACAGCGTGACCCTAAAGTTTACTATGTATGCCTATGCGAAATAGAGTGTTCTGAGAAGCTTAAAATGAGGAAATAAGTGTTCTAAAATGCTTTAAAAATTCAAAGACATCTTTCAATGGTTAACTAACGCAAGGCGCAATATCAGACCTTAATATTGACCCATAAAATTTAAATTGGACCAGGTATTATATTACAGGGTAATAGTGTACCCTACCACAGGAAATAATTATAGGTCAATTAGGGGGTACACAGAGTGACCCTAAAGTTTACTATATATGCCTATGCGAAATAGAGTGTTCTGAGATGCTTAAAATGAAGAAATAAGCGTTCTAAAATGCTTTAAAAATTCAAAGACATCTTTCAATGGTTAACTAACGCAAGGCGCAATATCAGACCTTAATATTGACCCATAATATTTAAATTGGACCAGGTATTATATTACAGGGTAATAGTGTACCCTACCACAGGAAATAATTATAGGTCAATTAGGGGGTACACTATGTATATTTTAAATAGTGCATTAAAACAAGGAAATACGAAGACATTTTTCAATGTTAACTAACGGCACGGTATCGGAACTTAATATTGACCTATAATTTTTAAATTGGACCACGTATTATATTACAGGGTAATAGTGTACCCTACCACAGGAAATAATTATAGGTCATTTAGGGGGTACACAGCGTGACCCTAAATTTTACTATGTATGCCTATGCGAAATAGAGTGTTCTGAGAAGCTTAAAATGAAGAAATAAGCGTTCTAAAATGCTTTAAAAATTCAAAGACATCTTTCAATGGTTAACTAACGCAAGGCGCGATATCAGACCTTAATATGGAACCATAATATTTCAATTGGACCAGGTATTATATTACAGGGTAATAGTGTACCCTACAACAGGAAATAATTATAGGTCAATTAGGGGGTACACTATGTATGTTTTAAATAGTGCATTAAAACAAGAAAATACGAAGACACTTTTCTATGTTAACTAACGGCACGGTATCGGACCTTAATATTGACCTATAATTTTTAAATTGGACCACGTATTATATTACAGGGTTATAGTGTACCCTACCACAGGAAATAATTATAGGTCAATTAGGGGGTACACAGAGTGACCCTAAAGTTTACTATGTATGCCTATGCGAAATAAAGTGTTCTGAGAAGCTAAAAATGAGGAAATAAGCGTTCTAAAATGCTTTAAAAATTCAAAGACATTTTTCTATGTTAACTAACGGCACGGTATCGGACCTTAATATTGACCTATAATTTTTAAATTGGACCACGTATTATATTACAGGGTAATAGTGTACCCTACCACAGGAAATAATTATAGGTCATTTAGGGGGTACACAGCGTGACCCTAAATTTTACTATGTATGCCTATGCGAAATAGAGTGTTCTGAGATGCTTAAAAAGAAGAAATAAGCGTTCTAAAATGCTTTAAAAATTCAAAGACATCTTCCAATGGTTAACTAACGCAAGTCGCAATATCAGACCTTAATATTGACCCATAATATTTAAATTGGACCAGGTATTATATTACAGGGTAATAGTGTACCCTACCACAGGATATAATTATAGGTCAATTAGGGGGTACACTATGTATATTTTAAATAGTGCATTAAAACAAGGAAATACGAAGACACTTTTCTATGTTAACTAACGGCACGGTATCGGACCTTAATATTGACCTATAATTTTTAAATTGGACCACGTATTATATTACAGGGTAATAGTGTTCCCTACCACAGGAAATAATTATAGGTCAATTAGGGGGTACACAGAGTGACCCTAAAGTTTACTATATATGCCTATGCGAAATAGAGTGTTCTGAGATGCTTAAAATGAAGAAATAAGCGTTCTAAAATGCTTTAAAAATTCAAAGACATCTTTCAATGGTTAACTAACGCAAGGCGCAATATCAGACCTTAATATTGACCCATAATATTTAAATTGGACCAGGTATTATATTACAGGGTAATAGTGTACCCTACCACAGGAAATAATTATAGGTCAATTAGGGGGTACACTATGTATATTTTAAATAGTGCATTAAAACAAGGAAATACGAAGACATTTTTCAATGTTAACTAACGGCACGGTATCGGAACTTAATATTGACCTATAATTTTTAAATTGGACCACGTATTATATTACAGGGTAATAGTGTACCCTACCACAGGAAATACTTATAGGTCATTTAGGGGGTACACAGCGTGACCCTAAATTTTACTATGTATGCCTATGCGAAATAGAGTGTTCTGAGAAGCTTAAAATGAAGAAATAAGCGTTCTAAAATGCTTTAAAAATTCAAAGACATCTTTCAATGGTTAACTAACGCAAGGCGCAATATCGGACCTTAATATTGCCCTATAATTTTTAAATTGGACCACGTATTATATTACAGGGTTATAGTGTACCCTACCACAGGAAATAATTATAGGTCAATTAGGGGGTACACAGAGTGACCCTAAAGTTTACTATGTATGCCTATGCGAAATAAAGTGTTCTGAGAAGCTAAAAATGAGGAAATAAGCGTTCTAAAATGCTTTAAAAATTCAAAGACATTTTTCTATGTTAACTAACGACACGGTATCGGACCTTAATATTGACCTATAATTTTTAAATTGGACCACGTATTATATTACAGGGTAATAGTGTACCCTACCACAGGATATAATTATAGGTCAATTAGGGGGTACACTATGTATATTTTAAATAGTGCATTAAAACAAGGAAATACGAAGACACTTTTCTATGTTAACTAACGGCACGGTATCGGACCTTAATATTGACCTATATTTTTTAAATTGGACCACGTATTATATTACAGGGTAATAGTGTACCCTACCACAGGAAATAATTATAGGTCAATTAGGGGGTACACAGAGTGATCCTAAAGTTTACTATTTATGCCTATGCGAAATAGAGTGTTCTGAGATGCTTAAAATGAAGAAATAAGCGTTCTAAAATGCTTTAAAAATTCAAAGACATCTTTCAATGGTTAACTAACGCAAGGCGCAATATCAGACCTTAATATTGACCCATAATATTTAAATTGGAAAAGGTATTATATTACAGGGTAATAGTGTACCCTACCACAGGAAATAATTATAGGTCAATTAGGGGGTACACTATGTATATTTTAAATAGTGCATTAAAACAAGGAAATACGAAGACATTTTTCAATGTTAACTAACGGCACGGTATCGGAACTTAATATTGACCTATAATTTTTAAATTGGACCACGTATTATATTACAGGGTAATAGTGTACCCTACCACAGGAAATAATTATAGGTCATTTAGGGGGTACACAGCGTGACCCTAAATTTTACTATGTATGCCTATGCGAAATAGAGTGTTCTGAGAAGCTTAAAATGAAGAAATAAGCGTTCTAAAATGCTTTAAAAATTCAAAGACATCTTTCAATGGTTAACTAACGCAAGGCGCAATATCAGACCTTAATATTGACCCATAAAATTTAAATTGGACCAGGTATTATATTACAGGGTAATAGTGTACCCTACCAAAGGAAATAATTATAGGTCAATTAGGGGGTACACAGCGTGACCCTAAAGTTTACTATGTATGCCTATGCGAAATAAAGTGTTCTGAGAAGCTTAAAATGAGGAAATAAGCGTTCTAAAATGCTTTAAAAATTCAAAGACATTTTTCTATGTTAACTAACGGCACGGTATCGGACCTTAATATTGACCTATAATTTTTAAATTGGACCACGTATTATATTACAGGGTAATAGTGTACCCTACCACAGGAAATAATTATAGGTCATTTAGGGGGTACACAGCGTGACCCTAAATTTTACTATGTATGCCTATGCGAAATAGAGTGTTCTGAGATGCTTAAAAAGAAGAAATAAGCGTTCTAAAATGCTTTAAAAATTCAAAAACATCTTTCAATGGTTAACTAACGCAAGGCGCAATATCAGACCTTAATATTGACCCATAATATTTAAATTGGACCAGGTATTATATTACAGGGTAATCGTGTACCCTACCACAGGAAATAATTATAGGTCAATTAGGGGGTACACTATGTATATTTTAAATAGTGCATTAAAACAAGGAAATACGAAGACACTTTTCTATGTTAACTAACGGCACGGTATCGGACCTTAATATTGACCTATAATTTTTAAACTGGACCACGTATTATATTACAGGGTTATAGTGTACCCTAAAACAGGAAATAATTATAGGTCAATTAGGGGGTACACAGAGTGACCCTAAAGTTTACTATGTATGCCTATGCGAAATAAAGTGTTCTGAGAAGCTTAAAATGAGGAAATAAGCGTTCTAAAATGCTTTAAAAATTCAAAGACATTTTTCTATGTTAACTAACGGCACGGTATCGGACCTTAATATTGACCTATAATTTTTAAATTGGACCACCTATTATATTACAGGGTAATAGTGTAACCTACCACAGGAAATAATTATAGGTCATTTAGGGGGTACACTATGTATATTTTAAATAGTGCATTAAAACAAGGAAATACGAAGACACTTTTCTATGTTAACTAACGGCACGGTATCGGACCTTAATATTGACCTATAATTTTTAAATTGTACCAAGTATTATATTACAGGGTAATAGTGTACCTTACCACAGGAAATAATTATAGGTCAATTAGGTGGTACACAGCGTGACCCTAAAATTTACTATGTATGCCTATGCGAAATAGAGTGTTCTGAGAAGCTTAAAATGAAGAAATAAGCGTTCTAAAATGCTTTAAAAATTCAAAGACATCTTTCAATGGTTAACTAACGCAAGGCGCGATATCAGACCTTAATATGGAACCATAATATTTCAATTGGACCAGGTATTATATTACAGGGTAATAGTGTACCCTACAACAGGAAATAATTATAGGTCAATTAGGGGGTACACTATGTATGTTTTAAATAGTGCATTAAAACAAGAAAATACGAAGACACTTTTCTATGTTAACTAACGGCACGGTATCGGACTTTAATATTGACCTATAATTTTTAAATTGGACCACGTATTATATTACAGGGTTATAGTGTACCCTACCACAGGAAATAATTATAGGTCAATTAGGGGGTACACAGAGTGACCCTAAAGTTTACTATGTATGCCTATGCGAAATAAAGTGTTCTGAGAAGCTAAAAATGAGGAAATAAGCGTTCTAAAATGCTTTAAAAATTCAAAGACATTTTTCTATGTTAACTAACGGCACGGTATCGGACCTTAATATTGACCTATAATTTTTAAATTGGACCACGTATTATATTACAGGGTAATAGTGTACCCTACCACAGGAAATAATTATAGGTCATTTAGGGGGTACACAGCGTGACCCTAAATTTTACTATGTATGCCTATGCGAAATAGAGTGTTCTGAGATGCTTAAAATGAAGAAATAAGCGTTCTAAAATGCTTTAAAAATTCAAAGACATCTTCCAATGGTTAACTAACGCAAGTCGCAATATCAGACCTTAATATTGACCCATAATATTTAAATTGGACCAGGTATTATATTACAGGGTAATAGTGTACCCTACCACAGGAAATAATTATAGGTCATTTAGGGGGTACACAGCGTGACCCTAAATTTTACTATGTATGCCTATGCGAAATAGAGTGTTCTGAGATGCTTAAAATGAAGAAATAAGCGTTCTAAAATGCTTTAAAAATTCAAAGACATCTTCCAATGGTTAACTAACGCAAGTCGCAATATCAGACCTTAATATTGACCCATAATATTTAAATTGGACCAGGTATTATATTACAGGGTAATAGTGTACCCTACCACAGGATATAATTATAGGTCAATTAGGGGGTACACTATGTATATTTTAAATAGTGCATTAAAACAAGGAAATACGAAGACACTTTTCTATGTTAACTAACGGCACGGTATCGGACCTTAATATTGACCTATAATTTTTAAATTGGACCACGTATTATATTACAGGGTAATAGTGTACCCTACCACAGGAAATAATTATAGGTCAATTAGGGGGTACACAGAGTGACCCTAAAGTTTACTATATATGCCTATGCGAAATAGAGTGTTCTGAGATGCTTAAAATGAAGAAATAAGCGTTCTAAAATGCTTTAAAAATTCAAAAACATCTTTCAATGGTTAACTAACGCAAGGCGCAATATCAGACCTTAATATTGACCCATAATATTTAAATTGGACCAGGTATTATATTACAGGGTAATAGTGTACCCTACCACAGGAAATAATTATAGGTCAATTAGGGGGTACACTATGTATATTTTAAATAGTGCATTAAAACAAGGAAATACGAAGACACTTTTCTATGTTAACTAACGGCACGGTATCGGACCTTAATATTGACCTATAATTTTTAAACTTTACCACGTATTATATTACAGGGTTATAGTGTACCCTAAAACAGGAAATAATTATAGGTCAATTAAGGGGTACACAGAGTGACCCAAAAGTTTACTATGTATGCCTATGCGAAATAAAGTGTTCTGAGAAGCTTAAAATGAGGAAATAAGCGTTCTAAAATGCTTTAAAAATTCAAAGACATTTTTCTATGTTAACTAACGGCACGGTATCGGACCTTAATATTGACCTATAATTTTTAAATTGGACCACCTATTATATTACAGGGTAATAGTGTACCCTACCACAGGAAATAATTATAGGTCATTTAGGGGGTACACTATGTATATTTTAAATAGTGCATTAAAACAAGGAAATACGAAGACACTTTTCTATGTTAACTAACGGCACGGTATCGGACCTTAATATTGACCTATAATTTTTAAATTGTACCAAGTATTATATTACAGGGTAATAGTGTACCTTACCACAGGAAATAATTATAGGTCAATTAGGTGGTACACAGCGTGACCCTAAAATTTACTATGTATGCCTATGCGAAATAGAGTGTTCTGAGAAGCTTAAAATGAAGAAATAAGCGTTCTAAAATGCTTTAAAAATTCAAAGACATCTTTCAATGGTTAACTAACGCAAGGCGCGATATCAGACCTTAATATGGAACCATAATATTTCAATTGGACCAGGTATTATATTACAGGGTAATAGTGTACCCTACAACAGGAAATAATTATAGGTCAATTAGGGGGTACACTATGTATGTTTTAAATAGTGCATTAAAACAAGAAAATACGAAGACACTTTTCTATGTTAACTAACGGCACGGTATCGGACTTTAATATTGACCTATAATTTTTAAATTGGACCACGTATTATATTACAGGGTTATAGTGTACCCTACCACAGGAAATAATTATAGGTCAATTAGGGGGAACACAGAGTGACCCTAAAGTTTACTATGTATGCCTATGCGAAATAAAGTGTTCTGAGATGCTTAAAATGAAGAAATAAGCGTTCTAAAATGCTTTAAAAATTCAAAGACATCTTCCAATGGTTAACTAACGCAAGTCGCAATATCAGACCTTAATATTGACCCATAATATTTAAATTGGACCAGGTATTATATTACAGGGTAATAGTGTACCCTACCACAAGATATAATTATAGGTCAATTAGGGGGTACACTATGTATATTTTAAATAGTGCATTAAAACAAGGAAATACGAAGACACTTTTCTATGTTAACTAACGGCACGGTATCGGACCTTAATATTGACCTATAATTTTTAAATTGGACCACGTATTATATTACAGGGTAATAGTGTACCCTACCACAGGAAATAATTATAGGTCATTTAGGGGGTACACAGCGTGACCCTAAATTTTACTATGTATGCCTATGCGAAATAGAGTGTTCTGAGATGCTTAAAATGAAGAAATAAGCGTTCTAAAATGCTTTAAAAATTCAAAGACATCTTCCAATGGTTAACTAACGCAAGTCGCAATATCAGACCTTAATATTGACCCATAATATTTAAATTGGACCAGGTATTATATTACAGGGTAATAGTGTACCCTACCACAAGATATAATTATAGGTCAATTAGGGGGTACACTATGTATATTTTAAATAGTGCATTAAAACAAGGAAATACGAAGACACTTTTCTATGTTAACTAACGGCACGGTATCGGACCTTAATATTGACCTATAATTTTTAAATTGGACCACGTATTATATTACAGGGTAATAGTGTACCCTACCACAGGAAATAATTATAGGTCAATTAGGGGGTACACAGAGTGACCCTAAAGTTTACTATATATGCCTATGCGAAATAGAGTGTTCTGAGATGCTTAAAATGAAGAAATAAGCGTTCTAAAATGCTTTAAAAATTCAAAGACATCTTTCAATGGTTAACTAACGCAAGGCGCAATATCAGACCTTAATATTGACCCATAATATTTAAATTGGACCAGGTATTATATTACAGGGTAATAGTGTACCCTACCACAGGAAATAATTATAGGTCAATTAGGGGGTACACTATGTATATTTTAAATAGTGCATTAAAACAAGGAAATACGAAGACATTTTTCAATGTTAACTAACGGCACGGTATCGGAACTTAATATTGACCTATAATTTTTAAATTGGACCACGTATTATATTACAGGGTAATAGTGTACCCTACCACAGGAAATACTTATAGGTCATTTAGGGGGTACACAGCGTGACCCTAAATTTTACTATGTATGCCTATGCGAAATAGAGTGTTCTGAGAAGCTTAAAATGAAGAAATAAGCGTTCTAAAATGCTTTAAAAATTCAAAGACATCTTTCAATGGTTAACTAACGCAAGGCGCAATATCGGACCTTAATATTGACCTATAATTTTTAAATTGGACCACGTATTATATTACAGGGTTATAGTGTACCCTACCACAGGAAATAATTATAGGTCAATTAGGGGGTACACAGAGTGACCCTAAAGTTTACTATGTATGCCTATGCGAAATAAAGTGTTCTGAGAAGCTAAAAATGAGGAAATAAGCGTTCTAAAATGCTTTAAAAATTCAAAGACATTTTTCTATGTTAACTAACGGCACGGTATCGGACCTTAATATTGACCTATAATTTTTAAATTGGACCACGTATTATATTACAGGGTAATAGTGTACCCTACCACAGGATATAATTATAGGTCAATTAGGGGGTACACTATGTATATTTTAAATAGTGCATTAAAACAAGGAAATACGAAGACACTTTTCTATGTTAACTAACGGCACGGTATCGGACCTTAATATTGACCTATAATTTTTAAATTGGACCACGTATTATATTACAGGGTAATAGTGTACCCTACCACAGGAAATAATTATAGGTCAATTAGGGGGTACACAGAGTGACCCTAAAGTTTACTATATATGCCTATGCGAAATAGAGTGTTCTGAGATGCTTAAAATGAAGAAATAAGCGTTCTAAAATGCTTTAAAAATTCAAAGACATCTTTCAATGGTTAACTAACGCAAGGCGCAATATCAGACCTTAATATTGACCCATAATATTTAAATTGGACCAGGTATTATATTACAGGGTAATAGTGTACCCTACCACAGGAAATAATTATAGGTCAATTAGGGGGTACACTATGTATATTTTAAATAGTGCATTAAAACAAGGAAATACGAAGACATTTTTCAATGTTAACTAACGGCACGGTATCGGAACTTAATATTGACCTATAATTTTTAAATTGGACCACGTATTATATTACAGGGTAATAGTGTACCCTACCACAGGAAATACTTATAGGTCATTTAGGGGGTACACAGCGTGACCCTAAATTTTACTATGTATGCCTATGCGAAATAGAGTGTTCTGAGAAGCTTAAAATGAAGAAATAAGCGTTCTAAAATGCTTTAAAAATTCAAAGACATCTTTCAATGGTTAACTAACGCAAGGCGCAATATCGGACCTTAATATTGACCTATAATTTTTAAATTGGACCACGTATTATATTACAGGGTTATAGTGTACCCTACCACAGGAAATAATTATAGGTCAATTAGGGGGTACACAGAGTGACCCTAAAGTTTACTATGTATGCCTATGCGAAATAAAGTGTTCTGAGAAGCTAAAAATGAGGAAATAAGCGTTCTAAAATGCTTTAAAAATTCAAAGACATTTTTCTATGTTAACTAACGGCACGGTATCGGACCTTAATATTGACCTATAATTTTTAAATTGGACCACGTATTATATTACAGGGTAATAGTGTACCCTACCACAGGATATAATTATAGGTCAATTAGGGGGTACACTATGTATATTTTAAATAGTGCATTAAAACAAGGAAATACGAAGACACTTTTCTATGTTAACTAACGGCACGGTATCGGACCTTAATATTGACCTATAATTTTTAAATTGGACCACGTATTATATTACAGGGTAATAGTGTACCCTACCACAGGAAATAATTATAGGTCAATTAGGGGGTACACAGAGTGACCCTAAAATTTACTATATATGCCTATGCGAAATAGAGTGTTCTGAGATGCTTAAAATGAAGAAATAAGCGTTCTAAAATGCTTTAGAAATTCAAAGACATCTTTCAATGGTTAACTAACGCAAGGCGCAATATCAGACCTTAATATTGACCCATAATATTTAAATTGGAAAAGGTATTATATTACAGGGTAATAGTGTACCCTACCACAGGAAATAATTATAGGTCAATTAGGGGGTACACTATGTATATTTTAAATAGTGCATTAAAACAAGGAAATACGAAGACATTTTTCAATGTTAACTAACGGCACGGTATCGGAACTTAATATTGACCTATAATTTTTAAATTGGACCACGTATTATATTACAGGGTAATAGTGTACCCTACCACAGGAAATAATTATAGGTCATTTAGGGGGTACACAGCGTGACCCTAAATTTTACTATGTATGCCTATGCGAAATAGAGTGTTCTGAGAAGCTTAAAATGAAGAAATAAGCGTTCTAAAATGCTTTAAAAATTCAAAGACATCTTTCAATGGTTAACTAACGCAAGGCGCAATATCAGACCTTAATATTGACCCATAAAATTTAAATTGGACCAGGTATTATATTACAGGGTAATAGTGTACCCTACCAAAGGAAATAATTATAGGTCAATTAGGGGGTACACAGCGTGACCCTAAAGTTTACTATGTATGCCTATGCGAAATAAAGTGTTCTGAGAAGCTTAAAATGAGGAAATAAGCGTTCTAAAATGCTTTAAAAATTCAAAGACATTTTTCTATGTTAACTAACGGCACGGTATCGGACCTCAATATTGACCTATAATTTTTAAATTGGACCACGTATTATATTACAGGGTAATAGTGTACCCTACCACAGGAAATAATTATAGGTCATTTAGGGGGTACACAGCGTGACCCTAAATTTTACTATGTATGCCTATGCGAAATAGAGTGTTCTGAGATGCTTAAAAAGAAGAAATAAGCGTTCTAAAATGCTTTAAAAATTCAAAGACATCTTCCAATGGTTAACTAACGCAAGGCGCAATATCAGACCTTAATATTGACCCATAATATTTAAATTGGACCAGGTATTATATTACAGGGTAATAGTGTACCCTACCACAGGAAATAATTATAGGTCAATTAGGGGGTACACTATGTATATTTTAAATAGTGCATTAAAACAAGGAAATACGAAGACACTTTTCTATGTTAACTAACGGCACGGTATCGGACCTTAATATTGACCTATAATTTTTAAATTGGACCACGTATTATATTACAGGGTTATAGTGTACCCTACCACAGGAAATAATTATAGGTCAATTAGGGGGTACACAGAGTGACCCTAAAGTTTACTATATATGCCTATGCGAAATAGAGTGTTCTGAGATGCTTAAAATGAAGAAATAAGCGTTCTAAAATGCTTTAAAAATTCAAAGACATCTTTCAATGGTTAACTAACGCAAGGCGCAATATCAGACCTTAATATTGACCCATAATATTTTAATTGGACCAGGTATTATATTACAGGGTAATAGTGTACCCTACCACAGGAAATAATTATAGGTCAATTAGGGGGTACACTATGTATATTTTAAATAGTGCATTAAAACAAGGAAATACGAAGACATTTTTCAATGTTAACTAACGGCACGGTATCGGAACTTAATATTGACCTATAATTTTTAAATTGGACCACGTATTATATTACAGGGTAATAGTGTAACCTACCACAGGAAATACTTATAGGTCATTTAGGGGGTACACAGCGTGACCCTAAATTTTACTATGTATGCCTATGCGAAATAGAGTGTTCTGAGAAGCTTAAAATGAAGAAATAAGCGTTCTAAAATGCTTTAAAAATTCAAAGACATCTTTCAATGGTTAACTAACGCAAAGCGCAATATCGGACCTTAATATTGACCTATAATTTTTAAATTGGACCACGTATTATATTACAGGGTTATAGTGTACCCTACCACAGGAAATAATTATAGGTCAATTAGGGGGTACACAGAGTGACCCTAAAGTTTACTATGTATGCCTATGCGAAATAAAGTGTTCTGAGAAGCTAAAAATGAGGAAATAAGCGTTCTAAAATGCTTTAAAAATTCAAAGACATTTTTCTATGTTAACTAACGGCACGGTATCGGACCTTAATATTGACCTATAATTTTTAAATTGGACCACGTATTATATTACAGGGTAATAGTGTACCCTACCACAGGATATAATTATAGGTCAATTAGGGGGTACACTATGTATATTTTAAATAATGCATTAAAACAAGGAAATACGAAGACACTTTTCTATGTTAACTAACGGCACGGTATCGGACCTTAATATTAACCTATAATTTTAAAATTGGACCACGTATTATATTACAGGGTAATAGTGTACCCTACCACAGGAAATAATTATAGGTCAATTAGGGGGTACACAGAGTGACCCTAAAGTTTACTATATATGCCTATGCGAAATAGAGTGTTCTGAGATGCTTAAAATGAAGAAATAAGCGTTCTAAAATGCTTTAAAAATTCAAAGACATCTTTCAATGGTTAACTAACGCAAGGCGCAATATCAGACCTTAATATTGACCCATAATATTTAAATTGGAAAAGGTATTATATTACAGGGTAATAGTGTACCCTACCACAGGAAATAATTATAGGTCAATTAGGGGGTACACTATGTATATTTTAAATAGTGCATTAAAACAAGGAAATACGAAGACATTTTTCAATGTTAACTAACGGCACGGTATCGGAACTTAATATTGACCTATAATTTTTAAATTGGACCACGTATTATATTACAGGGTAATAGTGTACCCTACCACAGGAAATAATTATAGGTCATTTAGGGGGTACACAGCGTGACCCTAAATTTTACTATGTATGCCTATGCGAAATAGAGTGTTCTGAGAAGCTTAAAATGAAGAAATAAGCGTTCTAAAATGCTTTAAAAATTCAAAGACATCTTTCAATGGTTAACTAACGCAAGGCGCAATATCAGACCTTAATATTGACCCATAAAATTTAAATTGGACCAGGTATTATATTACAGGGTAATAGTGTACCCTACCAAAGGAAATAATTATAGGTCAATTAGGGGGTACACAGCGTGACCCTAAAGTTTACTATGTATGCCTATGCGAAATAAAGTGTTCTGAGAAGCTTAAAATGAGGAAATAAGCGTTCTAAAATGCTTTAAAAATTCAAAGACATTTTTCTATGTTAACTAACGGCACGGTATCGGACCTTAATATTGACCTATAATTTTTAAATTGGACCACGTATTATATTACAGGGTAATAGTGTACCCTACCACAGGAAATAATTATAGGTCATTTAGGGGGTACACAGCGTGACCCTAAATTTTACTATGTATGCCTATGCGAAATAGAGTGTTCTGAGATGCTTAAAAAGAAGAAATAAGCGTTCTAAAATGCTTTAAAAATTCAAAGACATCTTCCAATGGTTAACTAACGCAAGGCGCAATATCAGACCTTAATATTGACCCATAATATTTAAATTGGACCAGGTATTATATTACAGGGTAATAGTGTACCCTACCACAGGAAATAATTATGGGTCAATTAGGGGGTACACTATGTATATTTTAAATAGTGCATTAAAACAAGGAAATACGAAGACACTTTTCTATGTTAACTAACGGCACGGTATCGGACCTTAATATTGACCTATAATTTTTAAATTGGACCACGTATTATATTACAGGGTTATAGTGTACCCTACCACAGGAAATAATTATAGGTCAATTAGGGGGTACACAGAGTGACCCTAAAGTTTACTATATATGCCTATGCGAAATAGAGTGTTCTGAGATGCTTAAAATGAAGAAATAAGCGTTCTAAAATGCTTTAAAAATTCAAAAACATCTTTCAATGGTTAACTAACGCAAGGCGCGATATCAGACCTTAATATGGAACCATAATATTTCAATTGGACCAGGTATTATATTACAGGGTAATAGTGTACCCTACAACAGGAAATAATTATAGGTCAATTAGGGGGTACACTATGTATGTTTTAAATAGTGCATTAAAACAAGAAAATACGAAGACACTTTTCTATGTTAACTAACGGCACGGTATCGGACTTTAATATTGACCTATAATTTTTAAATTGGACCACGTATTATATTACAGGGTTATAGTGTACCCTACCACAGGAAATAATTATAGGTCAATTAGGGGGTACACAGAGTGACCCTAAAGTTTACTATGTATGCCTATGCGAAATAAAGTGTTCTGAGAAGCTAAAAATGAGGAAATAAGCGTTCTAAAATGCTTTAAAAATTCAAAGACATTTTTCTATGTTAACTAACGGCACGGTATCGGACCTTAATATTGACCTATAATTTTTAAATTGGACCACGTATTATATTACAGGGTAATAGTGTACCCTACCACAGGAAATAATTATAGGTCATTTAGGGGGTACACAGCGTGACCCTAAATTTTACTATGTATGCCTATGCGAAATAGAGTGTTCTGAGATGCTTAAAATGAAGAAATAAGCGTTCCAAAATGCTTTAAAAATTCAAAGACATCTTCCAATGGTTAACTAACGCAAGTCGCAATATCAGACCTTAATATTGACCCATAATATTTAAATTGGACCAGGTATTATATTACAGGGTAATAGTGTACCCTACCACAGGATATAATTATAGGTCAATTAGGGGGTACACTATGTATATTTTAAATAGTGCATTAAAACAAGGAAATACGAAGACACTTTTCTATGTTAACTAACGGCACGGTATAGGACCTTAATATTGACCTATAATTTTTAAATTGGACCACGTATTATATTACAGGGTAATAGTGTACCCTACCACAGGAAATACTTATAGGTCATTTAGGGGGTACACAGCGTGACCCTAAATTTTACTATGTATGCCTATGCGAAATAGAGTGTTCTGAGAAGCTTAAAATGAAGAAATAAGCGTTCTAAAATGCTTTAAAAATTCAAAGACATCTTTCAATGGTTAACTAAAGCAAGGCGCAATATCAGACCTTAATATTGACCCATAAAATTTAAATTGGACCAGGTATTATATTACAGGGTAATAGTGTACCCTACCAAAGGAAATAATTATAGGTCAATTAGGGGGTACACAGCGTGACCCTAAAGTTTACTATGTATGCCTATGCGAAATAAAGTGTTCTGAGAAGCTTAAAATGAGGAAATAAGCGTTCTAAAATGCTTTAAAAATTCAAAGACATTTTTCTATGTTAACTAACGGCACGGTATCGGACCTTAATATTGACCTATAATTTTTAAATTGGACCACGTATTATATTACAGGGTAATAGTGTACCCTACCACAGGAAATAATTATAGGTCATTTAGGGGGTACACAGCGTGACCCTAAATTTTACTATGTATGCCTATGCGAAATAGAGTGTTCTGAGATGCTTAAAAAGAAGAAATAAGCGTTCTAAAATGCTTTAAAAATTCAAAGACATCTTCCAATGGTTAACTAACGCAAGGCGCAATATCAGACCTTAATATTGACCCATAATATTTAAATTGGACCAGGTATTATATTACAGGGTAATAGTGTACCCTACCACAGGAAATAATTATAGGTCAATTAGGGGGTACACTATGTATATTTTAAATAGTGCATTAAAACAAGGAAATACGAAGACACTTTTCTATGTTAACTAACGGCACGGTATCGGACCTTAATATTGACCTATAATTTTTAAACTGGACCACGTATTATATTACAGGGTAATAGTGTACCCTACCACAGGAAATAATTATAGGTCATTTAGGGGGTACACAGCGTGACCCTAAATTTTACTATGTATGCCTATGCGAAATAGAGTGTTCTGAGATGCTTAAAATGAAGAAATAAGCGTTCTAAAATGCTTTAAAAATTCAAAAACATCTTTCAATGGTTAACTAACGCAAGGCGCGATATCAGACCTTAATATGGAACCATAATATTTCAATTGGACCAGGTATTATATTACAGGGTAATAGTGTACCCTACAACAGGAAATAATTATAGGTCAATTAGGGGGTACACTATGTATGTTTTAAATAGTGCATTAAAACAAGAAAATACGAAGACACTTTTCTATGTTAACTAACGGCACGGTATCGGACTTTAATATTGACCTATAATTTTTAAATTGGACCACGTATTATATTACAGGGTTATAGTGTACCCTACCACAGGAAATAATTATAGGTCAATTAGGGGGTACACAGAGTGACCCTAAAGTTTACTATGTATGCCTATGCGAAATAAAGTGTTCTGAGAAGCTAAAAATGAGGAAATAAGCGTTCTAAAATGCTTTAAAAATTCAAAGACATTTTTCTATGTTAACTAACGGCACGGTATCGGACCTTAATATTGACCTATAATTTTTAAATTGGACCACGTATTATATTACAGGGTAATAGTGTACCCTACCACAGGAAATAATTATAGGTCATTTAGGGGGTACACAGCGTGACCCTAAATTTTACTATGTATGCCTATGCGAAATAGAGTGTTCTGAGATGCTTAAAATGAAGAAATAAGCGTTCCAAAATGCTTTAAAAATTCAAAGACATCTTCCAATGGTTAACTAACGCAAGTCGCAATATCAGACCTTAATATTGACCCATAATATTTAAATTGGACCAGGTATTATATTACAGGGTAATAGTGTACCCTACCACAGGATATAATTATAGGTCAATTAGGGGGTACACTATGTATATTTTAAATAGTGCATTAAAACAAGGAAATACGAAGACACTTTTCTATGTTAACTAACGGCACGGTATAGGACCTTAATATTGACCTATAATTTTTAAATTGGACCACGTATTATATTACAGGGTAATAGTGTACCCTACCACAGGAAATACTTATAGGTCATTTAGGGGGTACACAGCGTGACCCTAAATTTTACTATGTATGCCTATGCGAAATAGAGTGTTCTGAGAAGCTTAAAATGAAGAAATAAGCGTTCTAAAATGCTTTAAAAATTCAAAGACATCTTTCAATGGTTAACTAAAGCAAGGCGCAATATCAGACCTTAATATTGACCCATAAAATTTAAATTGGACCAGGTATTATATTACAGGGTAATAGTGTACCCTACCAAAGGAAATAATTATAGGTCAATTAGGGGGTACACAGCGTGACCCTAAAGTTTACTATGTATGCCTATGCGAAATAAAGTGTTCTGAGAAGCTTAAAATGAGGAAATAAGCGTTCTAAAATGCTTTAAAAATTCAAAGACATTTTTCTATGTTAACTAACGGCACGGTATCAGACCTTAATTTTGACCTATAATTTTTAAATTGGACCACGTATTATATTACAGGGTAATAGTGTACCCTACCACAGGAAATAATTATAGGTCATTTAGGGGGTACACAGCGTGACCCTAAATTTTACTATGTATGCCTATGCGAAATAGAGTGTTCTGAGATGCTTAAAAAGAAGAAATAAGCGTTCTAAAATGCTTTAAAAATTCAAAGACATCTTCCAATGGTTAACTAACGCAAGGCGCAATATCAGACCTTAATATTGACCCATAATATTTAAATTGGACCAGGTATTATATTACAGGGTAATAGTGTACCCTACCACAGGAAATAATTATAGGTCAATTAGGGGGTACACTATGTATATTTTAAATAGTGCATTAAAACAAGGAAATACGAAGACACTTTTCTATGTTAACTAACGGCACGGTATCGGACCTTAATATTGACCTATAATTTTTAAACTGGACCACGTATTATATTACAGGGTTATAGTGTTCCCTAAAACAGGAAATAATTATAGGTCAATTAGGGGGTACACAGAGTGACCCTAAAGTTTACTATGTATGTCTATGCGAAATAAAGTGTTCTGAGAAGCTAAAAATGAGGAAATAAGCGTTCTAAAATGCTTTAAAAATTCAAAGACATTTTTCTATGTTAACTAACGGCACGGTATCGGACCTTAATATTGACCTATAATTTTTAAATTGGACCACGTATTATATTACAGGGTAATAGTGTACCCTACCACAGGAAATATTTATAGGTCATTTAGGGGGTACACAGCGTGACCCTAAATTTTACTATGTATGCCTATGCGAAATAGAGTGTTCTGAGATGCTTAAAATGAAGAAATAAGCGTTCTAAAATGCTTTAAAAATTCAAAGACATCTTCCAATGGTTAACTAACGCAAGTCGCAATATCAGACCTTAATATTGACCCATAATATTTAAATTGGACCAGGTATTATATTACAGGGTAATAGTGTACCCTACCACAGGATATAATTATAGGTCAATTAGGGGGTACACTATGTATATTTTAAATAGTGCATTAAAACAAGGAAATACGAAGACACTTTTCTATGTTAACTAACGGCACGGTATAGGACCTTAATATTGACCTATAATTTTTAAATTGGACCACGTATTATATTACAGGGTAATAGTGTACCCTACCACAGGAAATACTTATAGGTCATTTAGGGGGTACACAGCGTGACCCTAAATTTTACTATGTATGCCTATGCGAAATAGAGTGTTCTGAGAAGCTTAAAATGAAGAAATAAGCGTTCTAAAATGCTTTAAAAATTTAAAGACATCTTTCAATGGTTAACTAACGCAAGGCGCAATATCGGACCTTAATATTGACCTATAATTTTTAAATTGGACCACGTATTATATTACAGGGTTATAGTGTACCCTACCACAGGAAATAATTATAGGTCAATTAGGGGGTACACAGAGTGACCCTAAAGTTTACTATGTATGCCTATGCGAAATAAAGTGTTCTGAGAAGCTAAAAATGAGGAAATAAGCGTTCTAAAATGCTTTAAAAATTCAAAGACATTTTTCTATGTTAACTAACGGCGCGGTATCGGACCTTAATATTGACCTATAATTTTTAAATTGGACCACGTATTATATTACAGGGTAATAGTGTACCCTACCACAGGATATAATTATAGGTCAATTAGGGGGTACACTATGTATATTTTAAATAGTGCATTAAAACAAGGAAATACGAAGACACTTTTCTATGTTAACTAACGGCACGGTATCGGACCTTAATATTGACCTATAATTTTTAAATTGGACCACGTATTATATTACAGGGTAATAGTGTACCCTACCACAGGAAATAATTATAGGTCAATTAGGGGGTACACAGAGTGACCCTAAAGTTTACTATATATGCCTATGCGAAATAGAGTGTTCTGAGATGCTTAAAATGAAGAAATAAGCGTTCTAAAATGCTTTAAAAATTCAAAGACATCTTTCAATGGTTAACTAACGCAAGGCGCAATATCAGACCTTAATATTGACCCATAAAATTTAAATTGGACCAGGTATTATATTACAGGGTAATAGTGTACCCTACCAAAGGAAATAATTATAGGTCAATTAGGGGGTACACAGCGTGACCCTAAAGTTTACTATGTATGCCTATGCGAAATAAAGTGTTCTGAGAAGCTTAAAATGAGGAAATAAGCGTTCTAAAATGCTTTAAAAATTCAAAGACATTTTTCTATGTTAACTAACGGCACGGTATCGGACCTTAATATTGACCTATAATTTTTAAATTGGACCACGTATTATATTACAGGGTAATAGTGTACCCTACCACAGGAAATAATTATAGGTCATTTAGGGGGTACACAGCGTGACCCTAAATTTTACTATGTATGCCTATGCGAAATAGAGTGTTCTGAGATGCTTAAAAAGAAGAAATAAGCGTTCTAAAATGCTTTAAAAATTCAAAGACATCTTCCAATGGTTAACTAACGCAAGGC
This sequence comes from Parasteatoda tepidariorum, assembly GCF_982258835.1. Lineage (NCBI taxonomy): Eukaryota > Metazoa > Arthropoda > Arachnida > Araneae > Theridiidae > Parasteatoda > Parasteatoda tepidariorum. Next base: position 109,913 of record NW_028257464.1, read on the forward strand.
GCAATATCAGACCTTAATATTGACCCATAATATTTAAATTCGACCAGGTATTATATTACAGGGTAATAGTGTACCCTACCACAGGAAATAATTATAGGTCATTTAGGGGGAACACTATGTATATTTTAAATAGTGCATTAAAACAAGGAAATACGAAGACACTTTTCTATGTTAACTAACGGCACGGTATCGGACCTTAATATTGACCTATAATTTTTAAATTGGACCACGTATTATATTACAGGGTTATAGTGTACCCTACCACAGGAAATAATTATAGGTCAATTAGGGGGTATGAAGAGTGACCCTAAAGTTTACTATATATGCCTAAGCGAAATAGAGTGTTCTGAGATGCTTAAAATGAAGAAATAAGCGTTCTAAAATGCTTTAAAAATTCAAAAACATCTTTCAATGGTTAACTAACGCAAGGCGCAATATCAGACCTTAATATTGACCCATAATATTTAAATTGGACCAGGTATTATATTACAGGGTAATAGTGTACCCTACCACAGGAAATAATTATAGGTCAATTAGGGGGTACACTATGTATATTTTAAATAGTGCATTAAAACAAGGAAATACGAAGACACTTTTCTATGTTAACTAACGGCACGGTATCGGACCTTAATATTGACCTATAATTTTTAAACTGGACCACGTATTATATTACAGGGTTATAGTGTACCCTAAAACAGGAAATAATTATAGGTCAATTAGGGGGTACACAGAGTGACCCTAAAGTTTACTATGTATGCCTATGCGAAATAAAGTGTTCTGAGAAGCTTAAAATGAGGAAATAAGCGTTCTAAAATGCTTTAAAAATTCAAAGACATTTTTCTATGTTAACTAACGGCACGGTATCGGACCTTAATATTGACCTATAATTTTTAAATTGGACCACGTATTATATTACAGGGAAATAGTGTACCCTACCACAGGAAATAATTATAGGTCATTTAGGGGGTACACAGCGTGACCCTAAATTTTACTATGTATGCCTATGCGAAATAGAGTGTTCTGAGAAGCTTAAAATGAAGAAATAAGCGTTCTAAAATGCTTTAAAAATTCAAAGACATCTTTCAATGGTTAACTAACGCAAGGCGCAATATCAGACCTTAATATTGACCCATAAAATTTAAATTGGACCAGGTATTATATTACAGGGTAATAGTGTACCCTACCAAAGGAAATAATTATAGGTCAATTAGGGGGTACACAGCGTGACCCTAAAGTTTACTATGTATGCCTATGCGAAATAAAGTGTTCTGAGAAACTTAAAATGAGGAAATAAGCGTTCTAAAATGCTTTAAAAATTCAAAGACATTTTTCTATGTTAACTAACGGCACGGTATCGGACCTTAATATTGACCTATAATTTTTAAATTGGACCACGTATTATATTACAGGGTAATAGTGTACCCTACCACAGGAAATAATTATAGGTCATTTAGGGGGTACACAGCGTGACCCTAAATTTTACTATGTATGCCTATGCGAAATAGAGTGTTCTGAGATGCTTAAAAAGAAGAAATAAGCGTTCTAAAATGCTTTAAAAATTCAAAGACATCTTCCAATGGTTAACTAACGCAAGGCGCAATATCAGACCTTAATATTGACCCATAATATTTAAATTGGACCAGGTATTATATTACAGGGTAATAGTGTACCCTACCACAGGAAATAATTATAGGTCAATTAGGGGGTACACTATGTATATTTTAAATAGTGCATTAAAACAAGGAAATACGAAGACACTTTTCTATGTTAACAAACGGCACGGTATCGGACCTTAATATTGACCTATAATTTTTAAATTGGACCACGTATTATATTACAGGGTTATAGTGTACCCTACCACAGGAAATAATTATAGGTCAATTAGGGGGTACACAGAGTGACCCTAAAGTTTACTATATATGCCTATGCAAAATAGAGTGTTCTGAGATGCTTAAAATGAAGAAATAAGCGTTCTAAAATGCTTTAAAAATTCAAAGACATCTTTCAATGGTTAACTAACGCAAGGCGCGATATCAGACCTTAATATGGAACCATAATATTTCAATTGGACCAGGTATTATATTACAGGGTAATAGTTTACCCTACAACAGGAAATAATTATAGGTCAATTAGGGGGTACACTATGTATGTTTTAAATAGTGCATTAAAACAAGAAAATACGAAGACATTTTTCTATGTTAACTAACGGCGCGGTATCGGACCTTAATATTGACCTATAATTTTTAAATTGGACCACGTATTATATTACAGGGTAATAGTGTACCCTACCACAGGATATAATTATAGGTCAATTAGGGGGTACACTATGTATATTTTAAATAGTGCATTAAAACAAGGAAATACGAAGACACTTTTCTATGTTAACTAACGGCACGGTATCGGACCTTAATATTCACCTATAATTTTTAAATTGGACCACGTATTATATTACAGGGTAATAGTGTACCCTACCACAGGAAATAATTATAGGTCAATTAGGGGGTACACAGAGTGACCCTAAAGTTTACTATATATGCCTATGCGAAATAGAGTGTTCTGAGATGCTTAAAATGAAGAAATAAGCGTTCTAAAATGCTTTAAAAATTCAAAGACATCTTTCAATGGTTAACTAACGCAAAGCGCAATATCAGACCTTAATATTGACCCATAATATTTAAATTGGAAAAGGTATTATATTACAGGGTAATAGTGTACCCTACCACAGGAAATAATTATAGGTCAATTAGGGGGTACACTATGTATATTTTAAATAGTGCATTAAAACAAGGAAATACGAAGACATTTTTCAATGTTAACTAACGGCACGGTATCGGAACTTAATATTGACCTATAATTTTTAAATTGGACCACGTATTATATTACAGGGTAATAGTGTACCCTACCACAGGAAATAATTATAGGTCATTTAGGGGGTACACAGCGTGACCCTAAATTTTACTATGTATGCCTATGCGAAATAGAGTGTTCTGAGAAGCTTAAAATGAAGAAATAAGCGTTCTAAAATGCTTTAAAAATTCAAAGACATCTTTCAATGGTTAACTAACGCAAGGCGCAATATCAGACCTTAATATTGACCCATAAAATTTAAATTGGACCAGGTATTATATTACAGGGTAATAGTGTACCCTACCAAAGGAAATAATTATAGGTCAATTAGGGGGTACACAGCGTGACCCTAAAGTTTACTATGTATGCCTATGCGAAATAAAGTGTTCTGAGAAGCTTAAAATGAGGAAATAAGCGTTCTAAAATGCTTTAAAAATTCAAAGTCATTTTTCTATGTTAACTAACGGCACGGTATCGGACCTTAATATTGACCTATAATTTTTAAATTGGACCACGTATTATATTACAGGGTAATAGTGTACCCTACCACAGGAAATAATTATAGGTCATTTAGGGGGTATACAGCGTGACCCTAAATTTTACTATGTATGCCTATGCGAAATAGAGTGTTCTGAGATGCTTAAAAAGAAGAAATAAGCGTTCTAAAATGCTTTAAAAATTCAAAGACATCTTCCAATGGTTAACTAACGCAAGGCGCAATATCAGACCTTAATATTGACCCATAATATTTAAATTCGACCAGGTATTATATTACAGGGTAATAGTGTACCCTACCACAGGAAATAATTATAGGTCAATTAGGGGGTACACTATGTATATTTTAAATAGTGCATTAAAACAAGGAAATACGAAGACACTTTTCTATGTTAACTAACGGCACGGTATCGGACCTTAATATTGACCTATAATTTTTAAATTGGACCACGTATTATATTACAGGGTTATAGTGTACCCTACCACAGGAAATAATTATAGGTCAATTAGGGGGTACGCAGAGTGACCCTAAAGTTTACTATATATGCCTATGCGAAATAGAGTGTTCTGAGATGCTTAAAATGAAGAAATAAGCGTTCTAAAATGCTTTAAAAATTCAAAAACATCTTTCAATGGTTAACTAACGCAAGGCGCAATATCAGACCTTAATATTGACCCATAATATTTAAATTGGACCAGGTATTATATTACAGGGTAATAGTGTACCCTACCACAGGAAATAATTATAGGTCAATTAGGGGGTACACTATGTATATTTTAAATAGTGCATTAAAACAAGGAAATACGAAGACACTTTTCTATGTTAACTAACGGCACGGTATCGGACCTTAATATTGACCTATAATTTTTAAACTGGACCACGTATTATATTACAGGGTTATAGTGTACCCTAAAACAGGAAATAATTGTAGGTCAATTAGGGGGTACACAGAGTGACCCTAAAGTTTACTATGTATGCCTATGCGAAATAAAGTGTTCTGAGAAGCTTAAAATGAGGAAATAAGCGTTCTAAAATGCTTTAAAAATTCAAAGACATTTTTCTATGTTAACTAACGGCACGGTATCGGACCTTAATATTGACCTATAATTTTTAAATTGGACCACGTATTATATTACAGGGTAATAGTGTACCCTACCACAGGAAATAATTATAGGTCATTTAGGGGGTACACAGCGTGACCCTAAATTTTACTATGTATGCCTATGCGAAATAGAGTGTTCTGAGAAGCTTAAAATGAAGAAATAAGCGTTCTAAAATGCTTTAAAAATTCAAAGACATCTTTCAATGGTTAACTAACGCAAGGCGCAATATCAGACCTTAATATTGACCCATAAAATTTAAATTGGACCAGGTATTATATTACAGGGTAATAGTGTACCCTACCAAAGGAAATAATTATAGGTCAATTAGGGGGTACACAGCGTGACCCTAAAGTTTACTATGTATGCCTATGCGAAATAAAGTGTTCTGAGAAGCTTAAAATGAGGAAATAAGCGTTCTAAAATGCTTTAAAAATTCAAAGACATTTTTCTATGTTAACTAACGGCACGGTATCGGACCTTAATATTGACCTATAATTTTTAAATTGGACCACGTATTATATTACAGGGTAATAGTGTACCCTACCACAGGAAATAATTATAGGTCATTTAGGGGGTACACAGCGTGACCCTAAATTTTACTATGTATGCCTATGCGAAATAGAGTGTTCTGAGATGCTTAAAAAGAAGAAATAAGCGTTCTAAAATGCTTTAAAAATTCAAAGACATCTTCCAATGGTTAACTAACGCAAGGCGCAATATCAGACCTTAATATTGACCCATAATATTTAAATTCGACCAGGTATTATATTACAGGGTAATAGTGTACCCTACCACAGGAAATAATTATAGGTCAATTAGGGGGTACACTATGTATATTTTAAATAGTGCATTAAAACAAGGAAATACGAAGACACTTTTCTATGTTAACTAACGGCACGGTATCGGACCTTAATATTGACCTATAACTTTTAAATTGGACCACGTATTATATTACAGGGTTATAGTGTACCCTACCACAGGAAATAATTATAGGTCAATTAGGGGGTACGCAGAGTGACCCTAAAGTTTACTATATATGCCTATGCGAAATAGAGTGTTCTGAGATGCTTAAAATGAAGAAATAAGCGTTCTAAAATGCTTTAAAAATTCAAAAACATCTTTCAATGGTTAACTAACGCAAGGCGCAATATCAGACCTTAATATTGACCCATAATATTTAAATTGGACCAGGTATTATATTACAAGGTAATAGTGTACCCTACCACAGGAAATAATTATAGGTCAATTAGGGGGTACACTATGTATATTTTAAATAGTGCATTAAAACAAGGAAATACGAAGACACTTTTCTATGTTAACTAACGGCACGGTATCGGACCTTAATATTGACCTATAATTTTTAAACTGGACCACGTATTATATTACAGGGTTATAGTGTACCCTAAAACAGGAAATAATTATAGGTCAATTAGGGGGTACACAGAGTGACCCTAAAGTTTACTATGTATGCCTATGCGAAATAAAGTGTTCTGAGAAGCTTAAAATGAGGAAATAAGCGTTCTAAAATGCTTTAAAAATTCAAAGACATTTTTCTATGTTAACTAACGGCACGGTATCGGACCTTAATATTGACCTATAATTTTTAAATTGGACCACGTATTATATTACAGGGTAATAGTGTACCCTACCACAGGAAATAATTATAGGTCATTTAGGGGGTACACAGCGTGACCCTAAATTTTACTATGTATGCCTATGCGAAATAGAGTGTTCTGAGAAGCTTAAAATGAAGAAATAAGCGTTCTAAAATGCTTTAAAAATTCAAAGACATCTTTCAATGGTTAACTAACGCAAGGCGCAATATCAGACCTTAATATTGACCCATAAAATTTAAATTGGACCAGGTATTATATTACAGGGTAATAGTGTACCCTACCAAAGGAAATAATTATAGGTCAATTAGGGGGTACACAGCGTGACCCTAAAGTTTACTATGTATGCCTATGCGAAATAGAGTGTTCTGAGAAGCTTAAAATGAAGAAATAAGCGTTCTAAAATGCTTTAAAAATTCAAAGACATCTTCCAATGGTTAACTAACGCAAGTCGCAATATCAGACCTTAATATTGACCCATAATATTTAAATTGGACCAGGTATTATATTACAGGGTAATAGTGTACCCTACCACAGGATATAATTATAGGTCAATTAGGGGGTACACTATGTATATTTTAAATAGTGCATTAAAACAAGGAAATACGAAGACACTTTTCTATGTTAACTAACGGCACGGTATCGGACCTTAATATTGACCTATAATTTTTAAATTGGACCACGTATTATATTACAGGGTAATAGTGTACCCTACCACAGGAAATAATTATAGGTCAATTAGGAGGTATACAGAGTGACCCTAAAGTTTTCTATATATGCCTATGCGAAATAGAGTGTTCTGAGATGCTTAAAATGAAGAAATAAGCGTTCTAAAATGCTTTAAAAATTCAAAGACATCTTTCAATGGTTAACTAACGCAAGGCGCAATATCAGACCTTAATATTGACCCATAATATTTACATTGGACCAGGTATTATATTACAGGGTAATAGTGTACCCTACCACAGGAAATAATTATAGGTCAATTAGGGGGTACACTATGTATATTTTAAATAGTGCATTAAAACAAGGAAATACGAAGACATTTTTCAATGTTAACTAACGGCACGGTATCGGAACTTAATATTGACCTATAATTTTTAAATTGGACCACGTATTATATTACAGGGTAATAGTGTACCCTACCACAGGAAATAATTATAGGTCATTTAGGGGGTACACAGCGTGACCCTAAATTTTACTATGTATGCCTATGCGAAATAGAGTGTTCTGAGATGCTTAAAAAGAAGAAATAAGCGTTCTAAAATGCTTTAAAAATTCAAAGACATCTTCCAATGGTTAACTAACGCAAGGCGCAATATCAGACTTTAATATTGACCCATAATATTTAAATTCGACCAGGTATTATATTACAGGGTAATAGTGTACCCTACCACAGGAAATAATTATAGGTCAATTAGGGGGTACACTATGTATATTTTAAATAGTGCATTAAAACAAGGAAATACGAAGACACTTTTCTATGTTAACAAACGGCACGGTATCGGACCTTAATATTGACCTATAATTTTTAAATTGGACCACGTATTATATTACAGGGTTATAGTGTACCCTACCACAGGAAATAATTATAGGTCAATTAGGGGGTACACAGAGTGACCCTAAAGTTTACTATATATGCCTATGCGAAATAGAGTGTTCTGAGATGCTTAAAATGAAGAAATAAGCGTTCTAAAATGCTTTAAAAATTCAAAGACATCTTTCAATGGTTAACTAACGCAAGGCGCGATATCAGACCTTAATATGGAACCATAATATTTCAATTGGACCAGGTATTATATTACAGGGTAATAGTTTACCCTACAACAGGAAATAATTATAGGTCAATTAGGGGGTACACTATGTATGTTTTAAATAGTGCATTAAAACAAGAAAATACGAAGACACTTTTCTATGTTAACTAACGGCACGGTATCGGACTTTAATATTGACCTATAATTTTTAAATTGGACCACGTATTATATTACAGGGTTATAGTGTACCCTACCACAGGAAATAATTATAGGTCAACTAGGGGGTACACAGAGTGACCCTAAAGTTTACTATGTATGCCTATGCGAAATAAAGTGTTCTGAGAAGCTAAAAATGAGGAAATAAGCGTTCTAAAATGCTTTAAAAATTCAAAGACATTTTTCTATGTTAACTAACGGCACGGTATCGGACCTTAATATTGACCTATAATTTTTAAATTGGACCACGTATTATATTACAGGGTAATAGTGTACCCTACCACAGGAAATAATTATAGGTCATTTAGGGGGTACACAGCGTGACCCTAAATTTTACTATGTATGCCTATGCGAAATAGAGTGTTCTGAGATGCTTAAAATGAAGAAATAAGCGTTCTAAAATGCTTTAAAAATTCAAAGACATCTTCCAATGGTTAACTAACGCAAGTCGCAATATCAGACCTTAATATTGACCCATAATATTTAAATTGGACCAGGTATTATATTACAGGGTAATAGTGTACCCTACCACAGGATATAATTATAGGTCAATTAGGGGGTACACTATGTATATTTTAAATAGTGCATTAAAACAAGGAAATACGAAGACACTTTTCTATGTTAACTAACGGCACGGTATCGGACCTTAATATTGACCTATAATTTTTAAATTGGACCACGTATTATATTACAGGGTAATAGTGTACCCTACCACAGGAAATAATTATAGGTCAATTAGGAGGTATACAGAGTGACCCTAAAGTTTTCTATATATGCCTATGCGAAATAGAGTGTTCTGAGATGCTTAAAATGAAGAAATAAGCGTTCTAAAATGCTTTAAAAATTCAAAGACATCTTTCAATGGTTAACTAACGCAAGGCGCAATATCAGACCTTAATATTGACCCATAATATTTACATTGGACCAGGTATTATATTACAGGGTAATAGTGTACCCTACCACAGGAAATAATTATAGGTCAATTAGGGGGTACACTATGTATATTTTAAATAGTGCATTAAAACAAGGAAATACGAAGACATTTTTCAATGTTAACTAACGGCACGGTATCGGAACTTAATATTGACCTATAATTTTTAAATTGGACCACGTATTATATTACAGGGTAATAGTGTACCCTACCACAGGAAATAATTATAGGTTATTTAGGGGGTACACAGCGTGACCCTAAATTTTACTATGTATGCCTATGCGAAATAGAGTGTTCTGAGAAGCTTAAAATGAAGAAATAAGCGTTCTAAAATTCTTTAAAAATTCAAAGACATCTTTCAATGGTTAACTAACGCAAGGCGCAATATCAGACCTTAATATTGACCCATAAAATTTAAATTGGACCAGGTATTATATTACAGGGTAATAGTGTACCCTACCAAAGGAAATAATTATAGGTCAATTAGGGGGTACACAGCGTGACCCTAAAGTTTACTATGTATGCCTATGCGAAAAAAAGTGTTCTGAGAAGCTTAAAATGAGGAAATAAGCGTTCTAAAATGCTTTAAAAATTCAAAGACATTTTTCTATGTTAACTAACGGCACGGTATCGGACCTTAATATTGACCTATAATTTTTAAATTGGACCACGTATTATATTACAGGGTAATAGTGTACCCTACCACAGGAAATAATTATAGGTCAATTAGGGGGTACACAGCGTGACCCTAAAGTTTACTATGTATGCCTATGCGAAAAAAAGTGTTCTGAGAAGCTTAAAATGAGGAAATAAGCGTTCTAAAATGCTTTAAAAATTCAAAGACATCTTCCAATGGTTAACTAACGCAAGGCGCAATATCAGACCTTAATATTGACCCATAATATTTAAATTGGACCAGGTATTATATTACAGGGTAATAGTGTACCCTACCACAGGAAATAATTATAGGTCAATTAGGGGGTACACTATGTATATTTTAAATAGTGCATTAAAACAAGGAAATACGAAGACACTTTTCTATGTTAACTAACGGCACGGTATCGGACCTTAATATTGACCTATAATTTTTAAATTGGACCACGTATTATATTACAGGGTAATAGTGTACCCTACCACAGGAAATAATTATAGGTCAATTAGGGGGTACACAGAGTGACCCTAAAGTTTTCTATATATGCCTATGCAAAATAGAGTGTTCTGAGATGCTTAAAATGAAGAAATAAGCGTTCTAAAATGCTTTAAAAATTCAAAGACATCTTTCAATGGTTAACTAACGCAAGGCGCAATATCAGACCTTAATATTGACCCATAATATTTCAATTGGACCAGGTATTATATTACAGGGTAATAGTGTACCCTACCACAGGAAATAATTATAGGTCAATTAGGGGGTACACTATGTATATTTTAAATAGTGCATTAAAACAAGGAAATACGAAGACATTTTTCAATGTTAACTAACGGCACGGTATCGGAACTTAATATTGACCTATAATTTTTAAATTGGACCACGTATTATATTACAGGGTAATAGTGTACCCTACCACAGGAAATAATTATAGGTCATTTAGGGGGTACACAGCGTGACCCTAAATTTTACTATGTATGCCTATGCGAAATAGAGTGTTCTGAGAAGCTTAAAATGAAGAAATAAGCGTTCTAAAATTCTTTAAAAATTCAAAGACATCTTTCAATGGTTAACTAACGCAAGGCGCAATATCAGACCTTAATACTGACCCATAAAATTTAAATTGGACCAGGTATTATATTACAGGGTAATAGTGTACCCTACCAAAGGAAATAATTATAGGTCAATTAGGGGGTACACAGCGTGACCCTAAAGTTTACTATGCCTATGCGAAAAAAAGTGTTCTGAGAAGCTTAAAATGAGGAAATAAGCGTTCTAAAATGCTTTAAAAATTCAAAGACATTTTTCTATGTTAACTAACGGCACGGTATCGGATCTTATTATTGACCTATAATTTTTAAATTGGACCACGTATTATATTACAGGGAAATAGTGTACCCTACCACAGGAAAAAATTATAGGTCATTTAGGGGGTACACAGCGTGACCCTAAACTTTACTATGTATGCCTATGCGAAATAGAGTGTTCTGAGATGCTTAAAATGAAGAAATAAGCGTTCTAAAATGCTTTAAAAATTCAAAGACATCTTTCAATGGTTAACTAACGCAAGGCGCAATATCAGACCTTAATATTGACCCATAATATTTAAATTGGACCAGGTATTATATTACAGGGTAATAGTGTACCCTACCACAGGAAATAATTATAGGTCAATTAGGGGGTACACTATGTATATTTTAAATAGTGCATTAAAACAAGGAAATACGAAAACACTTTTCTATGTTAACTAACGGCACGGTATCGGACCTTAATATTGACCTATAATTTTTAAATTGTACCACGTATTATATTACAGGGTAATAGTGTACCTTACCACAGGAAATAATTATAGGTCAATTAGGTGGTACACAGCGTGACCCTAAAATTTACTATGTATGCCTATGCGAAATAGAGTGTTCTGAGAAGCTTAAAATGAAGAAATAAGCGTTCTAAAATGCTTTAAAAATTCAAAGACATCTTTCAATGGTTAACTAACGCAAGGCGCAATATCAGACCTTAATATTGACCCATAATATTTAAATTGGACCAGGTATTATATTACAGGGTAATAGTGTACCCCACCAAAGGAAATAATTATAGGTCAATTAGGGGGTACACAGCGTGACCCTAAAGTTTACTATGTATGCCTATGCGAAATAAAGTGTTCTGAGAAGCTTAAAATGAGGAAATAAGCGTTCTAAAATGCTTTAAAAATTCAAAGACATTTTTCTATGTTAACTAACGGCACGGTATCGGACCTTAATATTGACCTATAATTTTTAAATTGGACCACGTATTATATTACAGGGTAATAGTGTACCCTACCACAGGATATAATTATAGGTCATTTAGGGGGTACACAGCGTGACCCTAAATTTTACTATGTATGCCTATGCGAAATAGAGTGTTCTGAGATGCTTAAAATGAAGAAATAAGCGTTCTAAAACGCAAGGCGCAATATCAGACCTTAATATTGACCCATAATATTTAAATTGGAATAGGTATTATATTACAGGGTAATAGTGTACCCTACCACAGGAAATAATTATAGGTCAATTAGGGGGTACACTATGTATATTTTAAATAGTGCATTAAAACAAGGAAATACGAAGACACTTTTCTATGTTAACTAACGTCACGGTATCGGAACTTAATATTGACCTATAATTTTTAAATTGGACCACGTATTATATTACAGGGTTATAGTGTACCCTACCACAGGAAATAATTATAGGTCAATTAGGGGGTACACAGAGAGACCCTAAAGTTTACTATGTATGTATATGCGAAATAAAGTGTTCTGAGAAGCTTAAAATGAGGAAATAAGCGTTCTAAAATGCTTTAAAAATTCAAAGACATTTTTCAATGTTAACTAACGGCACGGTATCGAACCTTAATATTGACCTATAATTTTTAAATTGGACCACGTATTATATTACAGGGTAATAGTGTACCCTACCACAGGAAATAATTATAGGTCATTTAGGGGGTACACAGCGTGACCCTAAATTTTAGTATGTATGCTTATGCGAAATAGAGTGTTCTGAGAAGCTTAAAATAAAGAAATAAGCGTTCTAAAATGCTTTAAAAATTCAAAGACATCTTTCAATGGTTAACTAGCGCAAGGCGCAATATCAGACCTTAATATTGACCCATAATATTTAAATTGGACCAGGTATTATATTACAGGGTAATAGTGTACCCTACCACAGGAAATAATTATAGGTCAATTAGGGGGTACACTATGTATATTTTAAATAGTGCATTAAAACTAGGAAATACGAAGACACTTTTCTATGTTAACTAACTGCACGGTATCGGACCTTAAAATTGACCTATAATTTTTAAATTGTACCACGTATTATATTACAGGGTAATAGTGTACCTTACCACAGGAAATAATTATAGGTCAATCAGGTGGTACACAGCGTGACCCTAAAATTTACTATGTATGCCTATGCGAAATAGAGTGTTCTGAGAAGCTTAAAATGAAGAAATAAGCGTTCTAAAATGCTTTAAAAATTCAAAGACATCTTTCAATGGTTAACTAACGCAAGGCGCAATATCAGACCTTAATATTGACCCATAATATTTAAATTGGACCAGGTATTATATTACAGGGTAATAGTGTACCCTACCACAGGAAATAATTATAGGTCAATTAGGGGGTACACTATGTATATTTTAAATAGTGCATTAAAACAAGGAAATACGAAGACACTTTTCTATGTTAACTAACGGCACGGTATCGGACCTTAA